>NC_082736.1:37118508-37221929 GCF_030144855.1 Hypanus sabinus
CGGACACGACAGGAAGAAGTGTGATCCATTGCAGAGAACCCTCTCTCTGGGGTGGGAACTTTAAACTCGATGTGCACTAATAAGATCTCCCTACCAGCACCAACACGAGCTGCAGAATGGGTCCGATCGGCTTTGAAAGTACTGCCTGTTGGTTTCACAAAACCTCAAAAACAAAAAGGAACCATTTAGCCCATCATCCTGTGCTCAAAAAAAGACATTAAGCAGATTCTGGAAATCCAGCGTAGCTCACACAAAATATGTGGCAGCAACAACGGAGGAGAATCAACAGTCCTGTGGTACATCTCTGAAAGAGCATTACAAAAAGTGTCTGTAATACTTGCCCAGTCTGCTGTCCTCACTCAGGTTTGGTTGCTGTGGTGTAAGTACATTTGGAATTAAATCCCTGTGTAACGTCATCTCATGTAGTCAGTCCCGACGTGTCCTTAAAACAAAGAACATAATCACACGAAAGAGTACATAGAAGAGAGAACAGCAAATGTAGGGCAAAGAGCCTGAGACTTAAAACACACAGCATAGAACACAGAACTCGTCCCCTCAGCCACAACTTTGTGCTGAACAACAGGAAAGAAATTACTTCTCATCTCTGTAATACTACTAATACTACTAGTACAACTAATTGTATTAATAATGATAATGATGAGAAGAGGAAGAAGAAGAAGAAGAAGAAGAAGAAGAAGAAGAAGAAGAAGAAGAAGAAGAAGAAGAAGAAGAAGAAGAAGAAGAAAATGAAGAAGAAGAAAATGAGGAAGAAGAAGGGATTGCATTTGTAACAGCAGCAAAATTTGCAAACACATTTTGCAGTGCTTAGACTACACTTAAAGTAACGTACAGAATAACACTGTACACAAAATGAAGGTACCAATGTGCAATAATGTGCAATAGTGATGCACAATGTAATAAAGTAGAGACAATTACATTATAATGTGGTATCTTTTGACATACAGATATGAAATGTATACGCTTATTGCATTTGATAGGAATGAGTTTTTGTTGCGTTCGTTGTGCCAATGAATCTGACTGGGTCTGTTCGAAAAGGTTCTCCGTTGCTTGTTCAGCAGGTCATGGAGAAAATGTACCAGATTGTCCATAACGGATAACACTTTGCTGAGTGACATCATCTCCACCACGAGCTCAAAAGTGTCCACGTTGTAGCCAAGGACAGATCCAGCATTTTGATGAGTTCATTTCGACTTTTTGCATCACTAGTACCGATGTTTCTCCCTCCGCTGTACAACAACAAACGAGACCGCACTCGATACAACAGAAGTTAAAAGATCTCCAAAAATCCTGCTGCAGACGTTATAGGATCTTAACTTACTTAGAAAATAAAGTCTGCTTATCCCTTCTTGGAAACAAATTCGGAATTGATATTCCAGACAAGTCTCTCGTTTAGGTGATATCCAACGTACTTGCTTTATTCCATCACCGTCAGTTATTTTTCAAAAAGCTATACAGATCTCCTCACAATCCATTTCCTCATAAAAGCAATGGGCATCTCCCTGGTTTTGGCCATATTCAAGGGCAGGGAAACTTCCAAAGGGTTTTGCTTTTATTCTATTGCTGGATTCTCTGGTTATTGACTGCTCTTCTGTAGGAAACAACCTCTTGCCATCTACTCTAATGCAGGTAGCACCCTGCTGGACCTGTGCTATACCTGCCCAAAGCGATAGTGGTGTTCAAAACTGAGTATAGGTCTCCAAATGTGTTCAAACTAGAGTTCCGTAAAGTTGCAACATAATCTCCATGCTCTTGTATTCAGTGTATCAACATAAAACGACATAGCTACAGGGCAAACTGCCACCATCCGTGCAATGCGCTTATCTAACTGCTGCGATAAGGATGGATCAACACGCTAGTAAGAGTAGAAACGGAATAATTCGGCAGATAAATATGTATCTCTGTAACTGGTGCAAGAAGCAGGGTTTCAGATTCCTGGAGCATTGGGATTTCATGTCGGGGTTCATGTTGGGATATCTGTACAAAGAGAATGAGTTGCACCTGGACGAGAAGAGACAACTTCCCGCCGGTAGGTTTGTTAGAGCTGATGGGTGGAGTTTGAACTTTTTTTTTTCAGGAGGGTGGGAAAAGAAAAGAAAAAAACTCAGCATAGGACAGATAATTAAAAAAAATTGATAGCGTGTAGCCAGTTTTCCAAAAAGGCTAAGCAGGTTGTAAACATAGGAGGGTTAGTTGATACGCTCGTGGCATAAGGTAGATGGAGTTAATTTTAGAAAACCTAGCACATTTATTTTTCAAAATAGACCCCTTCTACATTTACACACGTAGACCAGCAGATGTGGAGCAAATGGATATTTCTACACAGTGTGAAGTGGTCCACAGCAGGGCTGATTGATAAGTTCGTGCTCAAAGGAAGAAGATGATGAGTTATTAACTTCAAAGTATCTGCCTAATCACTGAAGGAGTTGAACTGCACGTGCATGTAAGGAGAGATGTATAGCGATTTCAGCCCTAGAAAAAAGCCCTTGGCTATCCATAGTCCATTGCCTCTCATGATCTCATCATCTATGTCTCCAAGAAGAAAAGGCTGAGTTCACCAAACCTATTTCCATAAGGTATACTCCTCAATCCAGATAACATCCTTGTAAATCTCCTCTGCACCCTTTCTGTGGTTTCCACATCCTTCCTGTAGTGAGGCGACCAGTACTGAGCACAGTACTCCAAGCGGGGTCTAACCAGGATCCTGTATAGCTCCAACATCATCTCTCGGCTCCTAAAGTGAATCCCACGATTGATGAAGGCCAATGCACAGTTTGCCTTCTCAACAACAGAGTCAACCTGCGCAGTGGTTTTGAGTCCCATAGACTCGAATCCCAAGATCCCTTTGAACCTCCTCACTGCCAGGAGACATACCATTGATACAATATTCTACCATCATATTTGACCTACCAAAATGCAATACTTTACACTTATCTGGGTTGAACTCTATCTGCCACTTTCCAGCACACTTTTGCAGCCCATCATTATTCCGATGTAAAATCTGACAGGCCTCCTCCTTGTTCACAATACACCCAACTTTTGTGCAATCAGCAGATTTACTAACCCATCCCTCCACCTCCTCCTCCAGGCCATTTTATAAAGATCCCGAACGGTAGGGGTCCCAGAACAGATCCCGGAGGTTCACACTGGTCAGCGACCTCCATATGCCTCGTCCACAACCATTCTATGCCTTCTGTGGGCAAGCCAGTTCTGGATAAATAAGGTAATGTTCCCTTGGATCTTATGCCTCTTTGTCTTTCAATAAGCCTTGCACAGGGTACCTTATCTAATGCCTTGCTGAAACCCATATACATTACATCAACTACACTACCTTCATCAATGTGTTTAATCACATCCTCAAAAATTTCAATAAGGCTCGTATGGCACGACCTCCCTTTCACAAAGCCATGCTGACTATTTTGAATCATATTATGTCTCTCCAAATATTCATAAATCCTGCCTCTCAGGTTGTTGTCCATCAACTTATCAACCACTGAAGTAAGACTCACTGGTCTATAATTTCCTGGACTATCTCCACTCCATTTCTTGAATACGGGAACAACATCCGCAGTCCTCCAATCATCCGAGATTTCCTTTAAAACTTACCAGCTGATTAGCTGATTTTTAGAAGGCAGCTAGCAGGAATAAAAGTATAATTTTCTTGTTGGCTGCCAATGATTAGGAATATTCCACAGGGGTCTGTAAAGGACCACTTCCTTTCATATGGAATATCAATGATCGGGTTCCAACCCTGTAGATCAAATGAAGAATGATGGAGAACCAGATTATTTTATGAAACTGGAAAGCTTCAGAGGGAGAATGGGAAAGGAAGTGGCAACTGAGATACATTGTTGGCTAATGTACGGTCAGGAACTTTGGTAGAGTAAGTTAATGTGCTTACTATTTTTCTAAATGGGGAGAAAATTGAAGCATCTGAGTTACAAAGAGACTTCGAAGATCATTTGTAAAGCACACTGATGGTTAACTTGCAAATTGTTGTTTTCATCAATTGCTCAGTAAATAAATCCTGTTGATGAATGTTCCTCTGACTAAAAAGCGAGCAGGATGGGGGAGCATCCTCCGGCCAGTGCTTGACGCAAAGAGTGGACGAATCGAAAAAGGAATCATTGAATATCTCCATGCACGGGTGAAGACATATGTGCCTATTCACCGTCTGTTTCATTTAAACAACAGACGTCGGAGTGACCCTCTGAGTACTCCTGTCACCGGATAACCAGCTAACAGATCGCCCTGTCACGTCGATATCAGGTTCGTAATGATTTTAACATTCCGTCCTGTCTGGAGGGTTGCTTAGTCTTGTGTTATCTTCCTTAGTGCAGGTAATGAAAGAGAACTGTGGAAGGTAGATTAGTCACCTGGACCGGCTGGTGTGCAACCTAGTACTCTGAAAGAGGTGGCTGAAGCGATCGTGGAAATATATGGAATGATCTTGTGGGATTCTGGAAATGTTCAGGAAAATTGGATAATTGCAATTGCCAATCCACAACTCCATAAAGGAAGAAATGAAACTATAGGCTAATTAGTTTGATGTTGATGGTTGGAAAGATTCTGGAGTCGATATTCGGGATACGGCTCCCGGGTACTTGAAAGAAGTTGATGAAATATGAAGTACAGAGCATGCTTTCATCAAGGCAAAATCTTGCCTCGCACATCTTTCGGAATTCACTTAACAAATAGCAATCAGTGTAGAGAAAGGCGAGTAGTTTGATGTGTATTTGATTTTCTGCTTTCATGTGCTTTCATGTCACACATGAGGTGAGTTAACAAGTTACGTGGTCATGTTATTAGAGAAAATATTATAGCATGGATGAAGCAAACAGTGGTTTGGGCTGGAGCTGATTCGTTTTGCGTCATATGTCTTATGACTTGGATGATGAAATCGATGGCTTTGTGGCAAGGCGTGCAGGCAATGTGAAGATATATGAAGGCCAAGTGGTTTTAAGGACGTAGAGAGGCTGGACTTAGATATACTACGAGACTGGACAAAGATACGGCAGATACAAGACAATAGCGGGAAGTATGTCGTCATGCACTTTAGTATAATAAATGAACGGGTTGGCTATTTTGCAAATAGAAAAAAAAGACAGAAAAATTCTGAGTCGCAAAGACACTTGGCACCCTTCTGTATGGTTATGTAAAGGACAGCTTGCAGGTTTAGCTTATGGTTTTGTCGGCAAATGCCATGGATGTAACATTCAGATTCTAGCAAGCACTCGTGAGACCTCACTTCGAATATTGTGAGTAGTTAAGGACGCCATATGTAAGGAAGGATGTACTGAAACGAGAGAGGGTTCAAAGGATGCTCAAGAAAATGATTCCAAGATTATAAGATTTGTCATATAAAACAAAAAGTTCGTTCGGGGGCTGTATTGACCGGAATTCAGAAGAATGAGTGGTGACATAATTGAAATCTACCGAATGGTGAAAGGCCTTGATAGAATGGATGTGGGGAGGTTGCTTGCTATGGTGGTAGTGTCTATGATCAGAGGGGAGAGCCTCAGAGTAGAGGGGATACCCATGGAGAGGAGAAGGAATTGCTTTAGCCAGAGAACGCTGAATCTGTGGAATTCATTTCCAGATGCAACTGCGCAATGAACTCTTTATGCGTAATTAAGTCAGAGTTTAATAGATTCTTCTTTGGTGAGGACAGGGATGATACGGTAGAAGCTTGTGGCACACGGGAAACCGAATGAGCCAAGATGAAATTGCGGAACAGATTTAAAGGTTAAAAAGGCCTATTTCGTGCTTCTATCTCTTCTTATACATAAGTTCACAGAACTTATACATAGACCATGTTTAATTAACAAATCATAATTGCAGTTCAGCAGCTCGCATTAATTTAATTCTAAATTGTCTGCATGACCTGAGTGCAATTCTCAGTTGATCAACTCACATTCGTGACTGGTAGGAATGAAGGAAACCTTGATACATCGCTACATTGGTACATTGTTACTGTGATGAGTAGAGCATCTGAATCATCTCCGATTATTATACCGACATTACCGTCCGATGCTGACATTCAGAGATAATTAAATTAAACAAACGCTGCTGCAAAAACAGAGGCAAAATGTTAATATTCCGACAAAAGTAGAATTTTAGCTTAAATCAAATACTCGGGAAAATAATTGGTAGGAAGTTGTAAGCAGGAATAATCGCGTTTGTATTTTATTTGCAAACCCCACCTCCAAACGCGTACTTCATTCCATTCTTCAACTCCTCCCTGAATTTTCTCTGTGTCAGTGCATAGATACAAGTGTTGGTGCAGCTAGTAAGAGAAGACAACTTAATCCCACATTGCTGCAGTATATAGATCGGGTTGCTAAAATATCTGTCTGTATAGGACTAGTTTTCTAATTGCCAGTTGATAGAATGTACTGCAGCGGGCATCCAAAATAATACAAAATTGGCTGAAAGAGCAAACAACAGAATCATGGACTTTATCCGCTTTGCCACCTCTGGATCATCACGATTTTCGCTGTTTTTTCTCAGTATTCGGCGAATTCTGTTTGTCGCTATAATCCGTTTGACGGTTAAAACGTTAAACAGCAGAATTAAACAGATTGGTATTAACGGTGTTGAGATGCAGTCAAACACCTCGTAGGCTCTCCACACGGGCGACGTCAGGTATTCAGCTGCAGCGACACAACGCCATCGATCCTCTACAAAGTAAAATGGAATGGCCCGCGCACAACACGCCACACTCACTGTTGCTATCACCACAGTCGCTATTCTCTCGGTGCAATATCGGTTCCACACCTTCTCACAGCAGATGGCAACGCAGCGATCGAAAGTGAAAGATACCGTCAACCAAGCAGAACAGTCCCAGGTTGCGATACTCAGGACAAGTAGCACAGAACACGGTGGAGTTACGAGCAGGAAATTGGCAAACAAATAGATATAATTCTTTCTCTGCAATGTAATGACAACGATGACCATCAACAGTTGGGCTACCGCCATGGCCACCAGGTAGAGAGAGATGCACTTGGAGAGACCGCATTTCCCGCGAGACAGGATCACAATCGCCGTTAAATTCACTGAAATAAGTTATTAAAAATAAATTACTATTAGTTCCGACACAATGATCAATGTGACTTCATCTGCGTAGAGTTTGCAATAGCCTGGAGACAGTGTAGAGTCGATTTGCGCTGACCGAGACGGAACCGTATGGACCAAACAAGCTGAATATACGTCATGATGCACAATTTAGATCTCGCCGGTTTCCCACTTAGTGCTTACCCATCAGAATGAAAGCCATAGGCTGACTGAAGACCGCCAGCTGGCGGCTCTGTTAATTAATGATTATCTGTACCGGAAAGTGAGTCAACCAGGAGCTAATCAAGGGCCTGTATTGTGCTGTAGGGTTTCTGTATTTCAATGTTTCTAAATCTTTCAAAACATTCAGGGTCGAGGTTTCTTTTAGGTTGGCCACATTTTATGTAATTTAATTACAATTATCAAATGGCGTGAAACGATATTACCGTTTAGATATTTGATTGAATAATACTGCAGATGTTATGCATTAATTTGAAGCATAAAACGCAACCATATAGAACCATATAACCATAGAACTAGAACGTTACAGCAGAGAATCAGTCCTTTTGGACCTTGTTGGCTGTGCCGAACCATTTTTCTGCCCAGTCCCACTGACCTGCACCTGGACCATATCCCTCCTATATCCTGGACCATATGGAGACGATAGATTTCTAATTCACTCAGTTTTCGATGGGAGACGAGGAATAATCCATTTAACGTGTACAGAGATGGGGACAGCTGATAAAAGTTTGCGATTTATCCAATAAATTCGATGCATCCAGTCTCCTCGTCCCCACTGTAAATTTTCATGGTATCATGAGCGGACATCTGCCCGAACTCAGGGAAAGAAATTACAGCACAGAGCGGGTTCAGCCTTGACGAGCTTGGTTAGTTACTCATATCACTGTCTGGATGTTATCCGAAAGAGTATCTTTACAACCTGTTCTGGTGAAATCCTCGAGAACGGTCTCGATGCGAAATGTCGTCTATGTATTATTCTGTATAGATGCTGTCTGACCGACTGAGTTCCGTGAGCTTTGTGCGTGTGGTATACTCCTTTCTGGGCCATTTGGAAACACACTTATACAATTTCTCGCATACAATTGTGTTCAGAATATTACAATGTGGTAATATATTTTCAGGTTAAAATTCACATTCATAAACAGAAACACATCCAACACGTCATCATATATTCATGCGAAATTAAATAATTCAAATAAAGTGAATTAAAATTAGAATATAAATTAGCGGTGAAGGATTATATTCATCGTCAAATAATGGAAAACCTATATATATTATGGACCGTATATGCATCTTGGAAATCAAGATACAGTTAATTCAAGATGCCCGATTGTACTCAAGACATAATATTACCTGGAAGTCCGATTGCTCCTACCACTGGGCAATAAATTCTGACAATGTTGTAAATTATGGAATATCCCATTTTCTACCTTTAGCAGCAATCAGTTCTACAAATTGTCCCCACTGCCTGCATGCACTGAGTCGTAAAGTTCTTATACTGTCGTTGGAACCACGTTTAAACAGTCCACGGAAAAAAAAACAACACGCAGTGTCAACTATTTTTACTCCGTGTCTCATTGTCTCTCATATCTAACTCTTCAAGAAGAATTAGAAGGACGTTCATTGGATGCTGCTTGGAAGCAATTTTCAGTGGAGAGGGTCATTGCAGTTCTGTTTCGCAATGCTGTAATCGTTAAGTATAGTTTTTAATCATTATTTTGAAAGACTAGCGCAATATTCTTCAGTTACGGACCAATTATAACATTGTGTATATCAGATGTACTAAGAAGATGAACTAAGTTCCATGCGGGTAAAATGCCCGAATAGCGTTCCTAGTAGGGGACAGTTTACTCGCCGTATTTTCTTCCCAGTGTTTCTAACAACATCATCAGTGAGCCAAACTTTCAAAGGAAATTTGATTGCGTGGCCCAAAATCTCATGATTTCAATCTGTACATCCACTACGAACACCTACAGAAGCTACCGTTTTCAGAATGAATATCGCAGATTCACCACCCTGAGTTTCAAGAAATTCTTCCTATTTTTTTTTTCTGAATGGACGTCCCTTTTCTCTGGGCCATGTTCATCAGATGGTGAAGGGAGTTACGTGACGTGCTTGCCTTCATCATAGAGGCATTGGGATATTGTGTTTTAGTTGAGCAAATTATTAATTAGTCCTCACGTAGATGATTGTGTGCAGTTATTTTCACCATACCATATGAAAGATATAATTAAGCTGCAAATATTTCGCATGTATATTTACCGGACAACAGGTCTTGGGTTAGAAGGCAGGATTTGATGGACTGGGACAGTTTTCCTTGGTGGATATGTGGCTCAGGACAGGGCTGGCTAAATTTTGTTTATGAATTGTTGGCCATAGATGGAGTAGACAGTCACCATTACTTACCAGGATAAACAATGTCCATTATTAGAAGTCACTGCTTTAAGGAGAGAGAGAGTGCTTAGGTTCAAAGATGTGCAGGGAAAGATTATTTCTTTACATTGACAGTTGGCAACCATGAAAATAGCCTTTGTGAAAGCATTTACGGTAGTGGCATTTAGGAGCTTTCAGTTAGTTACATGAATATATATAGGAAATGGAAGGACAGGGATCACACACATGAAGAAGCGATTTATTTTTTTATTTGGCTTTGTGCTATTCATGAGCTATCATGTTCTGTGATCTCAGTGAGCAGTAATGATGTCAGCCAAGAGCATACACAGCTTTATCTGTGGCTACCAGTGAGATTTCAGAATGACCCTTCCTGAAACACCATCCTCTACTGCCTAACATCACCTACACACACACACACACACACACACACACACACACACACACACACACACAGTATAGACATAGGCAGGAGTTATCAAAAGGGACAATGAACTCTGCAAAAAGAAGTTCTTTACTAATGGGACACACACAGTCTATAAACAACTCAAGGCGTTGTGCAGTGAGCACAATAACCTGTAGGCACTCATCACGCTTGTCCACTGTTAGAACCGAGTACCCCGGTAATTCAAGGATTGAAGTAGGTAGAAAAGTAACACGAGATTGCAGTTCACTTATGCGAGCAATCACCTGTCTTCAACTGGGTAACTTTTAGGACATACAGGAGAAAACAATTGTAATAAATGTTCCATCTGGAGAGGTCTAACTTCTGAAAGGCAATAAATATCATTCAAAGCCTCCAGTGTGTCACTGATGACATGTTGGAGGCTTCATAAGATGCGACACTGTAATGAACGAAGCAGGCACAGATCGCCAGATGAATTCTGCAGATTCAGGCAATGACTATGGAGAAGATAAAAAAAGTCGATGTATTGATTATATTCAGCCACTGTATATCAACAACACCCCTGCAAATAATAAAGAACATCAAATTTAACAAAGTTCTGATTATGTATTACACAATCCCCTTCTCAACTCGCTCATCGAGACTGTACAAACCCTCATCGAGACTGTCAGTCTTGCTAATCAATCGGGGAAACATGCTATATCCAGCCACTTTGTCATGACTCTTCCAATTCTGTATGTCTCCACTGGAGTTCACTCCACTCTCCTTAGGTACTTTATACTGCCGCAGCCAGCCGGCTATATTTATAAACAGTCCAGTCTGTGTGCGGAACTCGCTGTATTTCTGGTACATCCTTCCAGAGGGTCAGACCAGAAATGTACAGAATAGTTAACTCGCAGTCTCACCAAGGTTCGTTTCAAGCAGCGATACATTTTACGTTTCGTGTTAACTAAGCAGATGACGGAATTAATGGCTTTGAGCCAAAGCTGGTGCACGATGCATAGATAAATGCAGGCGGGTACTGCTGACCAAGCAGGGAATCTGCAGAGGTACCTGGGCAGACTGGGAGAATAAAGTTGCAGATAGAAAACAACGTAGGGAAGTTAACATTATGAAATTTGATAGATGGAATAAATGTGTGAACCATTTTGTACATGCGGAGAGAGTTCAGAACTCAAAGATGCGAAGGGTCGTGGAAATCCAAGTGTGTGATCCCTAATGATGCGTTGCATGCTGAATCGCCAATAAGGAAGGGATTTGCAAAGTTACCAGGAATTGCGTGGAGAAGAGGATGTAAAGGAAAAGAAGCAATAATCAGTCTTAAAATAAGGTCTTATTCCGACTGCATTTGGAGCAGTCGTAGCAGTTTCGGTCCTCACTGAACATAGAACATTCAGCAGTAGAGCACAGCAAAGGAAATTCTACCCGCGAGATTGTGCTGACACTTTCCCCTTCAATGTGTACGTATCCAGACATAAATGTCTGCTTGTCTGAGAGGATGAAATTGTAAATATCTCCTCCGCCCCCGTCACAAGGTATGTATTTCAGGAAACTGATATTTACCAATCATTTCTGTGCGTGCCGTTGTCTTCTATCAGAGAGAGCCGATAGTATCAGGAACGTGCTGCCTGTGGGTATGGCTGAATGAGATATCATTGTGTATCAAAGAGCCTCGCAAAGATTCAATTCAATTGGCAAGACAAACAATGGCAATGTCCCAATGGGATCAGTGTCATCTGGACAAACAAGGATATCTGCAAGAGGTTTATGAGGGGCCTACAATGAGAAATGTTTGTGGACAACAGGTCATCAGTCTCGATAACTAATCTATCCATAGAAACATAGAAAACCTACATCACAATACAAGCCCTATGTCCCACAAAGTTGAGCTGAACATGGCGTTACCTGAGAAGTTACCTCGGGCTGCACATAGCACTGTATTTTTCTGAGCTCTATGTACCTGTCCAGAAGTCTCTTATCAGACCCTATCGTATGCACATCCACCACCGTCTGCGGCAGCCCATTCCAGGAACTCATCACTCTCTGCATAAATATATTACCCCTGACATTTTCTCTGCACCTACCTCCAAGCACCTTAAAACTGTGCCCTCTCGTGCTAGCCATTTCAACCCTGGGGCAAAGCCTCTGACTATCCACAGTGTCAACCTGTGCAGCAGCCTGAAGTGTCCTATGGACTTGTACGCCAAGATCCTTCTGATCATCCACACTGCCAAAAGTCTTACTTTTGTATGACATATATGACATACCACTTAATCCGGTTCAAAATCCATTTGCCACTTCTCAGCCCATTTTTGCATCCTATTAATTTCCCGCTGCAACATCTGACAGCCCTCAACACTGTCCACAGCCTTCCAACATTTGTGTCATCCCTCCAGTTCTTCATCCAGGTCACTTAGAAAAGTCACGAAGAATAGGAGTCACAGAACAGATACCTGAGGCAGACCGCTGGTGACCGACCTCCATGCAAATATGACCCGTCTACAACCATACTTTGCCTTCTGTGGGCAAGCCAGTCCCGGATCCACAAAGCAATTTACCCTTGGATCCCATGCCTCCGTACTTTCTCAATTAGTCTTGCCTTAGGTGCTTCGACGAATGTCTTCCTAAAATCCGTATACACTACACCTACTGCTCTAGCTTCATCAGTTGTATGTTTCAGCTGTGTGGTAATCTGGTTGATCATTTCTGGAACTGTACAGCAAACGGTTTTTATAACGTAAAGCCTCACAGAAGTTGGATCTTGTAGTTTAGAAGGGTCAAAATATGTTGGAATTTGACTAATTGCGGGGGAGGGTGGTGACGAGGAATTGCTGAATGCTGTTTACTTGTGCATGATGAATATCTTCCAACATCTCTTGCTCTTAAGGAAAGAAAGGGACATGAAATTGTTTCAGTTGTGTATGGTTGGCATACTTCAAGTTTACCCACTGCACATACATTGTAGCGAAGAGGCTATGTGACTGTGTGAGAGTACTAAGGGTGTTTTTAAGAGGTTGTGCTTTTACAAGGTTGGGTCAATGTGTTATTGTATCGGTGACCATACTAGCAGCTATTCTCTTTTTCTTGTTTCTCTGAGAAAATATAAGAAAGATTTCCATGGTAATAATTCACTTTCTACTTAAAGGTTTTGTAGTTACAAGTATCTTCTTTTTCCTTTGTTTCCTCTCGTTTCTATTATTTTCCATGGAATTGATTTCAGAGTAATTCGGATTCTATATTGGCCAAGTGTAATCTGGGTTCAGCTGGAAATGTGTGCATCTATATTCCGGAAACGAGACTCCCGAATTTAAGAAGGGAATAGTCATTTGGAGAAAAATTGCACGTTGAATTATAATTACGTTCGGAAATAAATTTATAATTTTCTGAGACTTATGTTTATTTATAAGACTGCCTTATTTTTTTTATAAGATATAAAGGATGTTACCCCAGACATTTAATATATTGATTCTGTGTTTGAGATTCATTGGAAAATATTATTCCTTGCAATCAGTTTTTTCTCATCTAAATTACGAATGTAAGAAAACAAGGTGGCTTCCCGGAAGGGTGGCTATGTTCTAAAATAGTACCAAGCCGACTTTCTGTTGGGCGTCCTAAGCAACGAAACTTGGAAATAGTGCTACACCTCCACTCTTCCTTCCGGTCTCATCTGTCAACTTTTGTTTCACCGTCCCATCCCTCACCCTATAATGCCAGCACTGCTGAAGCGTCGTGGCCCATAACTTCGACAGTACTCTTTCCCATTGAGGCTGCTAGGCTTGCTGAGATCCTGCTGCATATAACTGAGTGTCACCTGGACTTCCAGCATTTCTAGATTTCCTCTTGTATGTGATACGGTATTGTCGATAGTGGATATTACATTATGCTGCTATTGTTATGCTCTTTGTCATTTAATAATCCGACATTTAAATAATCAGCTAAATGAATTCCTCCTCATCTAAAAGAACTCTCCACTATTCTGAGTCTGTGTGCTCTGGTGCTGGACTCTCCCATTATCTTTTCCACATTCACACAATACCTTTCACCATTCATTGCTTCACCCCTTGTTCTTATTAATTCCATTTAATAAAAACACAGTGCTATCACACGTTCCTCATATGATAAGTATTTAATCCTGCAATCTCTTTCTTCAATATCCTGAGAACCTTCTGCAGTATTAGTGCATCCTGTCTGAAATGAGGGGCCCACAATTGCTCACAATACTCCAAGAGAGCCCTCATCAATGCGTTATAACGCCTCAACATTGCATGATTGCTGTTATATAATAGACCTCTTGAAATGAATGATAACATCACGTTTGCCTACCACACCACAGACTCAACTACAAAATAACCCTTAGGGAAACATGCACAATGATTCACGAATATCTTTCAGCCGCGGTTTTTGTATTTTTTCTCCTTTCAGAGGACAGTGAAAGGGTTATTCCTTCTGCCAGGGTGTCTGACTATTCACTGCCTGACACAGAAAGCGAGCTGCCATTTCTTTGCCCATTTTCCTAAACTGCATATGCCCTTCTGTAGCCTTTCCACTTCATCACATCTCCCAGCACCTCTACGAATACTCAAGCAGTCCGCAAACGTTGCAACATGAATTCCATCATCCAAACCCTTTTATATAAAAGGAAAAGGTTCAGTCCCGACACAGATCCGTGTGGATCACGACTCGTCACTCGCAGCGCAATAAGAAAGAAAGCTCCCTTTATATCCCCTATATGCTTATTGCCAATCAGCCACTGCTCTACCCATGTCAGAATGTTTTTTTGTAATGCAGTGGGCTCGTAGTTTTTCGGTAGCCCCCTATATGACACTTCGCCAAAGGCCTACTGAAAATCCAAATACTGTACATTTACTAGCAGAATTGTCAGGCAAAATTTTCCCCCGAGGAAACCGTGCGGACATCGGATTATGCTTTATCGTGTGACTCCGAATACCCCAAGACCTCAGCCTTAATAATCGACTCCAACATCTTCCCAATCAAGGAGATCAGACTAACAGTTTTAAGCATAATCTTTTTTTAAGAATCTTTTTATTGTTATATAATCTTCTACAGCTATACAATGATACAAAACTTCAAACAAGTTGATATATATGTATACAATTAATAAAGATGAAGAAAAAATCTTACCAAAAAAGGATGGTATATGATAATGAAAAAATATAAAGAAAAGAAGGAAAACAGAGAACTCTAACTTACTAAAAAAAAAGAAACTCCACTAACTGCAAGACAAAGAAAAAGAAAAAAGAAACCAAACTAATAGGAATCAGCTCCCAGAGTAATACGACTTACCATCATGTATGTATAAAAAAAATCATCAACAGCCAATTCATGTTTATATAAAATAAAATTGGAAGGAAACCATATAAAATTATTCAAATTAAATAATAATATTTGGCAAAAGAGCCCCATCTTCTCTCAAAATCAAATCGATGATCAAAAGTTCTACTTCTGATTTTTTCCAAACTAAGACTTGAGAAAACCATTGAATTAATGTAGGGACAGAGGTATCTTTCCATTTTAATAAAATATCCTTTCTTGCCACCAATGTAACAACTGCAATTACATGTTGGTCTGAAGATGAAATACCCTGAATATGATGCGGAACTATTCCAAATAGAACAGTCAATCTGTTAGTTTCTAAATTAATTTTCAGAGCTTTAGAATTTGTAGAAAATAAAGGTTTCCAAAAAGATTTTAATGGACATGACCAGAACATATGAGACAAAGTGGCTACTTTAGCTTTACACCTATCGCAGTAATTGCCTTTGTTAGGAAGTATTTTAGATACTCTCCTTTGTTAAATAATAACGGTGAACAATTTTAAATTGAATTAAACAGTGATTGGCACATATCGAAGAAGAGTTGACTATTGTCAGAACTCGCAACCAATATTCGTTAACAAAAGTCATATTAAGTTGTTAGTTGTTAAGTTGCTCTCTCCCAATCTTGTTTAAACTTTAGTGAGAGGTTATCTTTTGGTAGTTAAAAATAAGTTATAAATTCTACCAATAGAACCTCTTACTGAAGGATTCATGTTAAAAATAATATCCAACAAATCAGATTCTTGCATATATGGAAACTTAGATAAGATTTTATGTAAAAACTGTCTAACCTGTCTAAAAAATGTCTAAGTGTATACTCTTTTCTGCCTCTGTTCCTTCTTGAAGACTGGTGTAGCCTTTGCAAGTTTCAGTCTTCCAGAATTATTCTCAAATCTACTGATGCTTGAAACATCATGATTATCGCCTCCAGTGTCTCCAGTTAGAGCTGCCTCTAACTAACTCTGAGTTTTTTTTTGTTTTTTTTTTGAATCGGGAGCAAGTTACAGCTTCTGATTCAGCTGGGAGCTCAGAGAATTCGACCGTGTAGGTAGCATTTAAGCCGACCTGGTCAATACCTGTGGGGGAAGGGGAACAGCGCAGGCGCGAGTGACGTCAGCGTCGAGCGCGCACTTTAAAAGGCAGGACTTCTTTTCAGAGCGGGCAGCGGAGTCCGTGGAAGCAGAGTCCTGGGCTTTGGCTAAGTGGGCTTCGGCGTAAGGGGATTTCGGTAAGCTTGTGTGATTGCTCGCTGAGGGGAAGAAGGTAAGGTCGCTAGGTGCTTTTTAGACTTATTCTATTAATCCAGTTCAGGTATGGGGGAGACAGTCAGAGCAGTGGTGTGCTCCGTATGCAGTATGTGGGAGGTCAGGGTCAACACAGTTGTCCCTGATGACCACACCTGCAAAAGGTGCGTCCAGCTACAGCTCCTATCAGCCCGAGTTAGGGAGTTGGAGCAGGAGCTGGATGAACTACGGATCATTCGGGAGGTGGAGGCAGAGATAGATAGGAGTTATCAGGAGGTAGTCACACCAAAAAAACAAGAAGTAGGCAGATGGGTGACGGTCCAGAGAGGCAGGGGGAGCAGGCAGAGAGAGCAGAGCACCCCTGCGGCCATTCCCATTAACAATAAGTATACCGTACTGGATACTGTTGATGGGGATGACCTGCCAGGAATGAGTTGTAGTGGTCCTGCCTCTGGCACAGAGGTTGAACCCTCAACTAGAAAGGGGAGGAGGGAAGAGAAGAGAGCGATAGTTTTAGGGGACTCTATAGTTAGGGGGGCAGATAGGAGATTTTGTGGGGCAGATCGGATGGTATGTTGCCTCCCTGGTGCCAGGGTCCGGGACATCTCAGATCGGGTGCAGGCTATTCTTGAGAGTGAGGGCATGAACCCAGATGTAGTGGTCCATGTAGGGACCAATGGTGTAGGTAAGGTGAGTGAGGGGGTCCTGCTTAGAGAGTTCAGGGAGTTAGGAGTGAAGCTGCAAGGCAGGACCTCCAGGGTGACAATCTCGGGATTGCTACCTGTGCCACGTGCGAGTGAGGCGAAGAATAGAATGATTATGCACATTAATACGAGGCTGAGAGCATGGTGCAGGAAGGAAGGGTTCAGGTTTTTGGATAATTGGTCTTTGTTCCAGGGACATTGGGATCTGTTTCGAAGGGACGGTCTACATCTGAACCGGAGGGGTACTAACATTCTTGCAGGAGTATTGGCCAGTGCTGCTCCGGGGGGGGGGGGGGGTTAAACTAGATGTGCAGGGGGCAGGGATCCAGATCCAGAGGGTTGGTCAGAAGGTGCATGGGGTTAAATGTGTACAAGGTTTGGGTGATCTTGAGAAGGTCATCAAAATTCAGGGTGTAATTTGCCCGATGGAAGTTCAAGGAGCTGGGTTAGGTACAGTAGACAGTGTTTTAAGCAAAGAGAGGAGGAATGGGCTAAGAATGTTATACTTGAACGCGCGTAGTGTCAGAAATAAGACAGATGAGCTTGAAGCTCAGATGAAAATGGGGAACTACGATATTGTTGGGATAACGGAGACATCGCTGCAAGGGGATCAGGCCTGCGAATTGAGTGTAGCAGGGTATACGTGCTATCGTAGAGACAGAAATATGGGAAGAGGCCCTGTTGGTGAGGAATGAGATTCAGTCCTTAGCAAGAGATGACTTGGGGACAGGGGAAGTAGAGTCTGTGTGGATTCAGCTGAGGAACAGTAAGGGTAAAAAGACCCTAATGGGTGTTGTGTACAGGCCCCCAAACAGTAGCGTGGATATTGGGTACAAGTTGATTAGGGAGTTAACATTGGCATGTGCTAAAGGTAATGCAGTCGTTATGGGAGATTTCAACATGCAGGTGGACTGGGAGAATCAGGTAGGTGCTGGACCCCAGGATAGGGAGTTTGTGGAGTGTCTAAGGGATGTATTTTTGGAACAGCTTGTGCTTGAGCCAACCAGGAATGAGGCTATTTTGGACTTGGTGATGTGTAATGCACAGGAATTGATAAGTGATCTTGAAGTAAAGGAGCCATTAGGAAGTAGTGATCATAACATGATAAGTTTTTATCTACAATTTGAGAGGCATAAGGGCAGATCAGAGGTGTCAGTGTTGCAATTAAATAAAGGAGACTACGGAGCCATGAGGGAAGAGCTGGCCAAAGTTAAATGGGCGGATGCCCTGGCAGGAAAGACAGTGGATCAGCAGTGGCAGATATTCTTGGGCATAATACAAAAGATGCAAATGCAGTTCATTCCAAAGAGAAGGAAGGATTCAAAGAGTGGGAAGGGGCCACAGTGGTTGACAAAGGAAGTCAGAGATTGTATAGCTATGTGAAGAGAAAGAAGATAGTTAAGAACAATGTTGGCCCCTTGAAGAATGAATTGGGAGAAATTGTTATGGGAAACAGGGAAATGGCAACAGAATTTAATGCATACTTTAGATCTGACTTCATCAGGGAGGACACAAGCAATCTCCCAGATGTATGGATGGGCCAGGGTCATAAGATATCAGACGAATTGAGACAGATTGACATTAGGAAAGAAACTGTGATGAGTAGACTGGTAGGACTGAAGGCTAATAAATCCCCGGGTCCAGATGGTCTGCATCCGAGGGTTCTAAAAGAGGTGGCTCAGGAAATTGCGGATGCATTGGTAATCATTTTCCAATGTTCCTTATATTCAGGATCAGTTCCTGAAGATTGGAGACTGGCTAATGTTGTCCCACTTTTCAAGAAGGGAGGGAAGGAGAAAACGGAGAACTATCGCCCTGTTAGCCTAACGTCAGTCGTGGGGAAGATGCTTGAGTCCATTATTAAGGACGAAATAGTGGCACATCTAGATGGCAGAAATAGGATTAGGCCGAGCCAGCATGGATTTACCAAGGGCAAATCATGCTTGACTAATCTGTTGGTGTTTTTTGAGGGTGTAACAAGGATTTTAGACGAGGGTAAGCCAGTAGATGTTGTGTACCTAGATTTTCAGAAGGCATTCGATAAGGTGCCACATAGGAGATTGGTGAGTAAAATCAGAGCTCATGGCATTGGGGGCAGGGTTTCAACATGGATAGAAAACTGGTTGGAGGATAGAAAGCAAAGGGTAGCAGTGAATGGGTGTTTCTCAGACTGGCTGGAGGTGAATAGTGGGGTACCACAGGGCTCTGTATTGGGACCACAGCTCTTTACGATTTATGTCAATGATTTAGATGAGGGCATTGAAAACTATATCAGCAAGTTTGCTGACGATACTAAACTGGGTGGCAGTGTGACATGCGAAGAGGACGTTAGGAGAATACAGGGAGACTTGGATAGGCTGAGTGAGTGGGCAGATACTTGGCAGATGTCATTCAATGTGAATAAATGTGAAGTTATCCACTTTGGAAGCAGGAACAAGAGGGCAGGGTATTGTCTGAACGGTGTCGAGTTAGGTAAGGGAGAAATGCAAAGAGACCTAGGAGTCCTAGTTCACCAGTCAATGAAGGTGAATGAACAAGTGCAACAGGCAGTGAAGAGGGCAAATGGAATGTTGGCCTTTGTTACAAGGGGAATTGAATACAAGAGCAAGGATGTTCTTTTGCATTTGTACAGGGCCCTGGTGAGACCACCCCTGGAATATTGTGTACAGTTTTGGTCTCCAGGTTTAAGGAAGGGCATTCTGGCAATTGAGGAAGTGCAGCGTAGATTCACTAGGTTGATTCCTGGGATGGCAGGGCTGTCTTCCGCAGAGAGATTGGAGAGATTGGGCTTGTACACGCTGGAATTGAGGAGATTGAGAGGGGATCTGATTGAAACGTTTAAGATAATTAAAGGATTTGATAGGATTGAGGCAGGAAATATGTTCCAGATGTTGGGAGAGTCCAGTACCAGAGGGCATGGATTGAGAATAAGAGGTCAGTTATTTAAAACAGAGTTGAGGAAGAGCTTCTTCTCCCAGAGAGTTGTGGAGGTGTGGAATGCACTGCCTCGGAAGACGGTGGAGGCCAATTCTCTGGATGCTTTCAAGAAGGAGCTGGATAGATATCTGATGGATAGGGGAATCAAGGGATATGGGGACAAGGCAGGGACTGGGTATTGATTGTGAATGATCAGCCATGATCTCAGAATGGCGGTGCAGACTCGAGGGGCCGAATGGTCTACTTCTGCACCTATTGTCTACTGTCTATTGTCTATATACACAGTCTGGTCCAGGTGACTTATCGACATTTAGTCCCCAATTAGCCCAAGGATATTCCCTCTATTAAGGTAACTTCACAAATTTAATGACCGCTTGTCCCTGTCACTTCCCCAATACTGTTAGTGTGTCCCATGGTGCATATTTATGCAAAATACTAATTTAGTTGTTTCGTTGTTCGCCATTACTAAATTTTCAAATAGAACGATATCCACTCCCTCCTCTCTTTTACACTTTGTGTATCTGAAGAAGCTTTTGGAATCATCTTTAATATTATTGGCTCGCTTACATTTGTTTTCCATTTTTACCTTATTAATGACTGCTTCTGCCTACTGTTGTTGTTTATTTTAGTTTTTAAATCTCCAATCCACTAACATTTTCTGCATTATATACTCTCCCTTTGTCATTTATGTTGGCTTTTACTTCTCATCTTTGCCATAGTTTTGTTACCTTGTGTTTAGGATACGTTTTATTCTTCGGGTTGTATGTATTCGGTGTATTCATAATTGCTTCCAGAAATTTCAGTAATTTCCGCTCTGTCGTCAATGTTCCTTTTCCTCGGTCTTGGCCAACTCCACTCAGAGACCCCTGTGATCCCCTTTACTCGGTGGTGATACATCTGACTTCACCTTCTCCTTCTCACAACTTCGTGAGAATACGATCATATTGTGATCAGGTTCCACGAAGGGTTCTTTTACCGTAAGCTCTGTAATCAATTGATTGCACAACATCCAATCCAGAATAACGATCGCCTAGCGGGATCAAAAACGATATCTCGTAGGCATTACAGATATTCCCCCTCGTGAAATTGCAGCGTCAAATTTTCGGTATGCATTTTCCATTTCCTGTTGTAATTTGTATACCACATCCGCACTGCAGTTTTGGGCTCTGTATGAAATTCCCATTCGTGTACTTTTAAACTTGCAGTTCGTTAGCTCTATCTGCAATGATTCAACACATTCCGTCCTTACGTAATCTCTTTAAAGTGATTAGCATTTGTTTATCTATCTATTCATTTATCTATTTATCAGTTTATTCATTCAATTAATTTATTTATTCATTCATTTATCTATAGGTCATATGTATTTACCGGTTTATTTACTACTAAAGAGGACTGAGCTCTCTGCCTTCCTGCCTGCAATTTCTATTCATTGTGTAGTATATTCTATTGCAGCAGTATAACATTGTTAAACGTATCAAGAACTGTGCAATTTTTGATGATCGGTAAAATTTGCAATTTTGTTTTTTTTTGTTTTTTTGCTTCGTTCAAGCTTGAGTTACGGGCATAGCCAAACATGTTCGTTTCCAAATTGCCAGCAGCTTTCGTGTTACGTTAGCGGAGTTTACTATTGTGAATTCCTGTATAGTTTCATAAATATTGGTCTGTAGGTTTAACTGCTTAATGCTACTGTATAGTGCGTTCCCCATTATATCAGACGAATATACTACAAATGGAATATTCAATACCCTTATTATATCCATTAGACTTTCAATATTCTCTTCAAATTCAGTATAATGATGATCTTTGAACGTTATGAGCGTTTGGATGGCAACATCGATTAAGGAAATTATTCACGCTTGTTTATCCTGTTACGTTATTATATCAGTACAAGTATCACTGAATATCTTATCTGTAATTGTGATTTACTGCTGATATAATCTGTAACAGATTGACTATAAGCATGGGCCTTGCTTCTGTTTATATAGTGGAGGTGTATTTCATAAGTTTGCACTCAAAGCATGGCTTTGTTGAATGAAGTTTGCCACCTGATTGTGTCTTACAATAGACAATAGGTGCAGAATTAGAACATTCGGCCCTTCGAGCCTGCACCGCCATTCTGAGATCATGGCTGATCATCTACTATCTACTAGAGTTGAACTACATCAGGATCCTATAATTTGTTGGTCCTTCTGTACTTTCTGCATTTATCGTCTTGACTTTTTTTTTACTTTGATTAAGTATATTTTTGTTTATTTAACCATCTAGTTTTCTATTGGCACTAGGAGCCCCTCTGTTTCCGGGAAACTATCTCCAACTCTAAATCAGGCGGTCGACGCTTTCTTGTCGATAACTGGGCTGTTCATCTAGCGATGATACCTATCATGGCGGGTCATGCTTTTCAACCGGTTACACCTTTTCTTTTGTAGTGATAAATTTATTTTTTTCCTAGGCCGTGATGTCATTTAAATTGAGTGGAGTATATTGCTTAATTGCATATGTGTGTCATAAGTCGGGTGTTGAATCAGGACCCAATTGCAGGACACAGACACTGGAGTTTCAGAAACAGGATGAGACAGAACCCCCCGCAGGGCACGGGATGCAGTATAGGCAGGGGAATCGGGACCAGTACAAGGGACTGAGAACAAGGAGCCTGGGGTGGACTCCGTGTCCGAGACTCTACAAGGAACCAAAACCTTGGTCTTCCCTCGGGCTCGGACCCCCAAACCTAGGCAAGGACGTGACGAGGCTTGGCAAGGGACTTGGGGTCTTGGAGTTTGTGTCGAGGCTTGAGGCTTGGGTCGAGGACTGAGGCTAGAAGCTGCAGTCTTGAGTCGAGGCTGCAGGTTTAGGTCAGGCTGCAGTTTTCACGAGGCTTGAGGCTAGAGGCTGCAAGCTTGGAGCTTGGGGAACTCAGAGGATGGAGCTAGAGAAACTCGGAGGCTGCAGCTCGAGGCAGACTAGTAACTGTGCTTCAAAATGGAGCCGGGACTTATCCACCAACAAGCCGGGACTCATCTATAACTCCACACCAAGGTGGGGCAGGACCATCCGTCGGGTAACGGCAGAGCGGTCTGACTTACCCCACGGAGGCGAGAACAAGACAAGACAGATCCCCCCGCAGGGCAACAGCAGAACGGCTGGACTTACCGCACTGAGGCAAGGATGGGAAGAGACAAACAGCAAGGAACGACAGACAGATCCACCTCTGCATCAGGGTAGCTTCGAGTAGCCGTTACGACCGGCAGCCTTGGCTGGCTACGGAATCAACTGGATCCCTACTTCACTCGGAGTGGCTGACGGCCACCCAGCTGACCCGGGTAACAGCTGAATTCATATCGCTATGACCGCTCCGAGTACGACCAGCAAGGCTTCCAGAAGCCAACGCGGCCCCAGGGATGACAAGAGTCCGTTCTAGCCCTCCACCAGCCATCTGTGCCATGAACATCTTGACAAGACTAGCCCCCCAACCACACTCAATACAAAGGCCACTTATGTTCCCAGTTCCAATATGAGACGCAGGTGCTTCCAGTTAAGTCCACCAGCAGCAAGGGACCGCCGGAAAACCCGGAGTCCGGTGTATGCGGACCGGACCATCGACTTCGGACGGAACCACTACAATGTGGAATGTTAAATTCTGTTTTGAAAAATATCATTTTAAATGGCAGTTGTGTATTTTTTGAGGGGTCCGTTAATCCTCTTCCTCTTTTTGTCCTAGGCAGTGTCAATCTAAGCACGCATTCGCCGTATTGTGTTTTCTATCATGGTTTGTTTTTAAGGAATTAAAAAAAAAACCCACAGACATCAGTAGAAGTTGTGCGTGTAACGCTCTTGACAACCGCCTAATGGTAGGGCTCATTCTGGAAGTAAAAAAAAGGGATCTGATCCCTTAAAACTCTACGGCGTGGATTCAGAATTGGCAGGGCCACCAGAATAAGAGGGCAGTAGAATAGGAGTAGATTAAAACGCCAGAAGATTTTTTGGATGCATTTCAAAGTACGAGTTTCGATATACTGGCGGCATAAAAGAATCTCAGGTCATAATATTCATTATATTTATTCCAACATCGGCAGATTTAACAAGTTACACCAGACGTTTTCTTAGGATGTGTTTTCTGTTCGGCAGACAGTGCATGGAACATCACAGCACACGAAGGCGCTTCTGCAAACCATGTTAGGCTGGTCCTTTAACTTATTCCAGGTTTAATCTTACTCTTCCAACCTGCATGCACCATAATTCTCCACTTCTTTCAGCCTTCTCCCGGCCTAAGATTTCCTGAACTAATTTATCTGCCTTTACCATTCGCCCCGAAGTCGTTTCACTGTGCAAGTCTGGCTGCTCCGGCACGTTTCATATTTCAGCTACGTTTCTCTAGTTGACACAGAGAACAAGAATCCGGGGATTGTTAATCCAGTGAAAAAGAACAGAATTCTACCAACGTGAAGATGAAGACCGTCTTAAATTGTGATTTAAAATACAATTCTGTTGATATATAGATCACATCAGTGGCTCTTATTTCTTTGATAAAGTTTTCCAATTTTTCTTTATTAAATTTGCTCCGTTTGATGGACATAGCAGGCGACAAACATTCGAACACCCGCTAGGCAGCTTTAGGTTATATTTACCAGACTGAGGAACGATTAAATGGATTTCACTCCAAACTAAACTTGCAAACCGACTTGTGCGTTACCTGGAAAGCAGCCGATTTAATGAGACCATTTTTTTGAAACCATTTTCCAGCTCCTCCCTAAATTTTCTCTGGGACAGAGTGTAGATACACGTGTTGGTGCAGGTACAGAGAAACTGCAGCATGAACCCAAACTGTTGCAGGACATACGTCGGAGTATTCAAATATCGATCAATGTAAAAGTAATTCCGAACTTGCCAGTTAATAGTATATACAATAAATGGAATCCACAAAAATATGAAATTGGCTGATAGAGCGAACAACAAAATCATTGACTTTCGTCGCATCTCCACCTCTGGATCCTTCTTATTTTCTCTGTTGGTACTGAATCCCCGGCGAACTCTGTTTGACGCTATAATATGACTAATCGTTAAAGCATTCGATACTAGAATCAGTCCGATTGGCAATAAAGTTGTAATGATACTGTTAAACAACTGGTATGCTTTCCACGCAGGGAGAATAAAGAAATCTGTTTTCATTATGCATCGCCAGGGAACGTTGTCAATGATAAGGTAAGGATCTACCACAAAGTAAAATGGAACACGCCTCGCGCAGCTCCCTAAACACACAATTACTATAATCACAGTCGCTGTCCTCTCGGTGCAGTATCTTTCCCGCAACTTTTGACTACAAATTGCAATGCAGCGATCGAACGTGAAAGCCACCGTTAGCCAAACCGAACAGTCCATGGCCACGAGCCTCGCGACAAATATCACAGCGCAAATTGGAGTAATGAGCAATGAAGGAGAATAAACATAAATATTATTAATCTGATCAAGTACAACAGCAATGATCGTGCACAGTAAATCAGCTGCTGCCATTCCCAACATGTAACGGGAGATGCATTTGGAGAGTCCGCATTTACCCCGAGAGAGGATCACAATCGCCATTAAATTAACTGCAAGAAAGGAAAGGAGAATTAATTTCATGCGCACAGAAACTGTTCCAGTTTTTGACAGACAGACATACTTTATTGTATGTCTGCGTGCAAAGGAATGCTCTGTAATGGTTTGAATACTCCTCATTCTGCTGATATTATGACGGGTAGGCTGGCTTCGATCTGGAGTGTGACAATACAGTTCGACTGGGCTTATCGCTTTCTGGAGGTATTCGGCGAAACAAATGAACCATTGTTTCTGCAACTTACCAGCAACTTACATGATGGGCATTAGACCCCGCTACATAGTTACCAATGAGCGGCTGATCTATGTAAGTATCTAGACTGGTGTCAACATAGCTTGGAAAAGTGAAGGGAATATTCATAGTCTTTGGAAGCAACGTGCATATCGGTTAGAGTGATGTTTTAATGAGCCAGTTGAATGTTCAATTCCCGCTCGCTGTACAGACGGAATTTGTGCATTCTCCCTCCCCTTGACAGCCTGGTTCAGGGCGTTCCGGTTTCATCTCACTTTCCAATGACGTACGAGTTACTGCTAATAAGTTTTGGACATGCTGTATTGGTGCCGAAACAATGGCGACGCTTGTGGACAACTGTTGCACATCCTCAACGTGAACAGCACATTTCCTTGTATTTTTCAAAGTCGGAATGTTCATGCGATTACTAAAGCTGAAAGGATAGTGTTACATTTAATTCGTCCCTGACAATCAGTTACGGTGATAAACAAAATGGCTTGTTAATCGTCTGCTTGCGCTTTGCTGAATATTGCTTTGACTCTATCATCAGCGCAATCCTTAAGATAGCACGGTCTTGAAGAATGGTGGCCTTGTTACCCATCTGCTGAATGCCGTTTTCAAGTTGTGTGTGTCTAAGGTTCAGGTTGCGTTAGATCAAAAGGAGTCTATAAAAGGACAATTTATACGGGAAAGTGGAAGCTACTATGCTGGGTTAGGTTTACAGCTGAAAGCAAGGAAGAGAGAGACTGAAAAGGCTGTCTGTCACCTGTGGTTCACTCCGGCCGTATATTATGCAGCGTGGATAACTATAAATTTGTCTCTTTAATTATATAGCTTTTATAAAGTGCCCTTACTGCACGAAGATTGTGTTCTTTGTTTGAGAATATCTCGTTGTTTAATCACAAAACGTGGAAAAAAAACGTGAAAATACTTAATGGTCACCCTTCCACAGCAGGTTTGGAAATGCGGGGTGTACCTTGGCATGGCAGAGACGAGGCGATTATCTATCGTTCTCTGCAAGGAAATTAATCAGAGACTTGGGTGGGTGGGCCCAGATGAAGAAATACTGAATGGGAGAATTCTGAAACGATTAACAGAGCCTGCACCTGCATATTCAATGGACGTCCTGCTCACTCTTCTAAAATCGAATGTGGGACAGCTAGTGAACAGCGCCCTTGGAAAAATATGGGGACTGAGGCAGGTAAGCTAAGGAAACAAAAGGAAAGTCGGGCTTTGAGTTAAAAAATGTACAAGATGCATTATATTAAACTGCTACTGAGAGCAAAAGCATAATATCTGGCCATCCCGCAGAGGAACCGCAATTGTGCTGAAGGCAGAAGTTGAAAATAAAACAAGGATTGAGGGCATTACCAGGGACCTATCTATGCATTATGACAACATCGCTGTGACAATAAGAAAGCTGTTCCCACACCGTCCCCATGTCCCAGGATGAAGTAGAAGTAAGATTGGGAAAACAATAATTGAGGCAAGGGCAGGGGATTGGGTCCATTCTGGCGCCCAGCTCCCCAGCCTGTCGCAGACAGGTTCGATCACGGTGCCCAGGAGTTTCGAATGAATAATATCCTCCACGAAGCGGATGCGAATCTTTATCTGTTTGTGAATATGTGTTGGGAAGATAGGAGCGAAGATAGAGCAAAACACGGGCGTGAGTATTTCGGTACACAGAAAACTTGACCGGCATCAATAGATGTCTGTCCTGCTGCGCGTAGAAGGGTCAGAGGGATCTATTATAAAGGGAGAAGAACCAACGAACCAATTAGTTATAGGGATGGGACCGCTACTGCAAGCCCAAGTGCTGATAACTGCGCGACCCTTGAAAACCGTATTGACATGAATGTGCGGTAGGAACAGGTAATGCAGAATAATTTGGGGAGAATTCTTATTTCACATTTAGTAGGATTAACGGAGTGGGAGCCTTTTACTTTATCGAAATCGGTGCCCTGGCCTGCCTGAAGTCCTGTGGGATACTGGGAATGCAATCGGAGTATTCGGAAACAATAGCGGAATTACTACAACGGACTGTGATCACACATGCAATCTCAGAGTGCACAGTCCTATTTAACGAGTGAAGCGTCCACACGAGAGCTGGAGAATGACAGTCGATCTTAGTCAGCTAAATAAGTCCCCTCCGCGCACTTCCCCCCACCTCCCCGTCAGCTGCTGCCGCACTGGATGGAGTCACTTTTTTGGCGGCAAGGTCACAAAGTCAGGAAATGGTGCGCTGTAATAGATCTAGCTAATGTTATGATTTTTATTTGTCTGCCGTCAAAATCACAGGATCAGTTTGCATTCATGAAAGACAGTACACATTGTAGAGAATTACTCAAGAGTTTGCACTGTGTAGCACATATTCAACGCCCGTGTTTTTCTCTTTCTTTACACAATCCTCCTACCACATCGTCATGATGTATTTTCTCTCCTGATATACAGATAGCCCACCGTATCGATGACGTCATGCTGAAAGGAGCTGAAGCCAAGGTGATCTGGTGAGTTACAAGGGGACGCAGTGACAAACAGCGGGGATTACGGAACCGGCAAATAAGGATACGGAGATATCGGGAAATTAGACGAACATAATTTTTGTGCAGAAATGAGCACAGAGACAGTGGATTGTCAGTGCCTCAGTCTCCAGTTATATGGGGCTTGCCGATGGAACAGCTGCATGAGGCTGTTCTGTATTTTTCTGTATTTGATATTTTCCAACAGGTTAAAAAGAGATTCATCTTTGAATGACCGTCAGACCATATTGAAAGGGGAACTGAACCTACACAAATATAAAAGATCTATCACATCGAACCTCTCCCGCAGCAGTAATCATTTAAATATTGACTGGTTATGGTTGACGCATATTTAATTCGTTTAATTACAATTTCCTGGACGAAATTTGATTTGGATCATACAATGTAATGAATGCATGAGTTAATCTGTTGTTATGAAAACGCGTAGGAAATACAGCAGGATAATGGATCTCATATTTTACGACAAGTCCTCAAAGACTGGCCTGTTCGCTGAGAATTATTTTGATGAATCACAAAGCCTATTAACAGAAGGCATCGGAACTGATTATGAAGATGAATGGTCTTTCGATACAATAGATTTGACTGTTAACACCACACACACGGTTCTGTTAGCACAAGGATCACAAGGATGATAAAATGTTCTCTAGAACCGGAGGAAGAAATGGGCACAGACTAAATTTTTTTGAGGTAAAGCTGCACATTCCAAACTGCTGTGTTGCAAGGGAGGGATTGCAGTAAACGGAGATGTTAACATTAACTGGGCATCAGCAGAATGGAAAAAGGAAACATCACGTTTACATAAACACGAGACTATATCAAAACAGGAATGATTTTGAAAGTTTTAACAACTGAATTTGATTTTAGTGTTATGGGACTACAGGAGCTTTACTTGTCAGCCACATTGACTTTCCTTCGAGCGGTGTGCATCGCCTGGACGTGCTAGAATGGTACGCCTGCTATAGACGAAGCAGATGTTTTGCAATGTATACCCAAGAGTTTCAAGTTGATGTTGAATTCACATTGAATGTATTTTTATTGACTGTTTACTTTTATTTTTTGTTACGATGTACTGATGAGAAATCAATGGATGGAGTGAAACGAAGGAGTTAAATTTGATTCCTTCCTGCTACATTTTGATATGTATGAGACTGATAGTGTTTCCTTGGAATTTTATAGTGGCTTGTTTGTTCTTTTTTTCCCCCTTCGGACACTGAAATGTTGGTTCCAGTTTGAACGCACCACGATAAGGATACAAGTGAAGAATAATTTCATCCTTACACACCCGTTCTGTTTATTTTTTATGTTGCAAATGCCTAGGGGGATCCTGAAGGGTGTAACAAAGGACAACTTCGTAGTGCAAGTGGTAAAATTTCATCTGGCCGGATCGTGACATCAGGAGGAAGAGACTGGAAGGACGATTGGTCAACTTGTGTTTCCTTCAGGTAGTGTATTATATGACGTGAATAAGTTTTCTTTTGTATTTTTTTAGCAAAGCACCTTTAGAACGTGTGTTTGGTTTTCTTTGTTTGTGAGTACCCTGCCTCATAAGTGAGAAAAAAATACCAGGAAATAAACATTTAAATAAGTTCCGTTAGAAACGCTAATCACATATAAATCAGTAGGAATAAAATAAATTCAGAGACATTGTTTCTTCCGACATGGAATATCCGAGCAGATGAATCGCAGAGTTAAGTTAATACTTTTAAATAAAATAAAAGGGAGTCGTTACAATTTTTCACGTTATCGTAGCATTTGAAAATAAATCACCAACCCGCAGGAAATATCTCGAAGAGTGGAGGAAACATTTATACAGGCATTGCAGGTATATGAGATAGATTTCTGAGTTGCAGAGAAAGATTGAAGAGGACTTTAAGGCTAGAACACAGAAGAATGATGGCAGATTTTGGAGAACATTACAAGTTTATGAAGGTTATAGATACTCTGAATGCTTGCAGACTTCCTACGCCCCACCCTCATGTAGTGTGAGACTAGAACTGGACTGGAGGTGATAGATATAGGGTGAAACATTTAAGGTTTAATGTTGCTTCTTTCAGGAGTTTAGGAAGTGTGCAACGAATTGTTAGCGGAAATAGATGATACATATTAAATGGTAACATTTCAGTGATGTCTAAGTACAAAGATGACAAAGGCATTGGGGGAGGGATAAGATCTTATACTGAAAAGAAAATAAGATCTACATTGTACAGATAAAATGGGAAGAATGCTGAATGAACAGTGGCACGAGTAAAGGTTTTTTTTTTCCTTTCTTGTTACAAAGGCTCGCATTTATACGTACATAGAAGTACAAACCTAGAACAATATATGCCAATGTTGCTTTGGAAAGTCGTGATTGTAAAATGCTGGAACAACATCTATGTTCGCACTGAATAAATTGCTACAATTGATGAAACAAGCGTTCTTAACCGAATAGCAATACCAAGAAAAATGCACATACTTGAAACTTGTCCGAAAGCCCTTGTCACACGAGGCATCATCGCTAATAAATCGCACGCCACGTTTTTTCGCAATGTACCAGGTACAATAGGAAGAAGAATGCGTGCGCATACAAACAGCGCCAGTTACTTACTTGGGATACCAATTGCTGCCAGTGTGGGATAATAAATACTCGCTATGTGGTAAATTGCTGGATATCCCATTTTCTACGAGAAGCAGTGATCAGCCCAAAATGATAGGACTGTTAATATTTAATTTTGATTGCTTTGTAAGCTCTTATACAGGAGAGGAAGACGCACTCTCACAATTAATCTTTCCACCTCGTTAGTCACATCAGTAACGGTCCATTGAAGCAACTCTTCATCGAGCCATTCAAAAACAAGTTACGTCATTATTCTCCTTGAGGAAATCATTGAATATTAATATGTCTAATTTTGTTTATTCACTCTTTCAAGTAAGAACGTTGGACACCTGTTCTCTATAACAGAACGCTAGAGCAGCCTGAACAGTTCAAATAGAATAAATTCTGGCCTGAATTGTGTGTTTCCTAATAGCTTGATTCTTCAAATAAGTAAAATTTGAAAAAGTACCCGGTGCACATTAAGATTAAAAATTAAGAAAGGAAACATATTTTTACAGTTAAATTAGATAAAGGTTTTCCTTGAAAGGGGAGATTCACACCTTCCTCTTGATTTCAGTTGGGTTTATTACGGTAATTACAACAATAATACTTCAAATATTGTGAAATGTCTCAGTAAAAGATTAGCGTATTTGTGCACTTCTAAGCACATCACAAATCCTCAGCGATACGGCGTTTTAAGGTAACAAATGTAAGGAGTCAATTTATGAAGCAACTAACACTTTCAGCATGGAATTGAAAGCTCCACCTGGAACACTCAGACATAATCATTCAAGCTCCAGACCAACTCACTTCTCAATGTTAAACCAGGTCCAATAATTCCAAGTGTCAGTGCATACTTATCTATATTAAGTATTGCCAATGTATTGCAAAATGTACAAGGCATACTATCTGCCCAAACGTAGTTAGGTCTCAGATAATGTAGCGGCAAAAACAAAAACATATCTATCTATGTTCTTCGATTGGTCGCGATATTTCCCTTATTTGTTTTCAGATGTCTTGTGTTTTCAGCCAGAATCAGTGATCACTGCTTGAACGTACAGAGAGCGTAGTCGGTAATTGACGTTGCATTGCTTGAGTTATGGAAGGTGTTCGCAAAGTCTGCCTGTCTGTCCAGGTACCATATCCGATACGAACGTTGGTGACCATGGTTTCCCATACAGATCTATCCCTTGTTCTTTGGATGACTTCCGTTTCCTCGATACGTGGCCACCCGGCTAGGCTTTTGATGTACATAAGCCGAGGTCTTCCTTTCGGTTTGCTCCCCTCCATCTTTCCGCATGATGTGTCCCAGGAATCTGAGTTCTATTTCTCTTATTGTTGTTATGAGTGATCTAACTACTTGGGCTCTTCTGAGAACTTCTTTCATTAGATATAAGTGTAGTCCATGATAGTTTTAACATTCTCATGTGCAACCATAACTCAGTTGCTTCTAGTCTCCTTTCCATTGCTGGGGAAATATTTAAGCATTCACTTCCATAAGTCAGGATAGGATAAATGCAGCACTGTTGTATTCTGTTTCACTGTACATGCTCATCTTCCTGTCTGTTAATATGGGCTTCATTTTCTGGAAAGCTTCTTTCGCCTTTGCTATTTTGCATTTGATATCTGTGTCGCACCTGCCATCACTTATAACCATATAACCATATAACAATCACAGCACGGAAACAGGCCATCTTGGCCCTCCTAGTCCGTGCCGAACCCTTAATCTCACCTAGTCCCACCTACCCGCACTCAGCCCATAACCCTCCACTCCTTTCCTGTCCATATACCTATCCAATTTTACCTTAAATGACACAACTGAACTGGCTCTACTACTTCTACAGGAAGCTCATTCCACACAGCTAGCACTCTTTGAGTAAAGAAATACCCCCTCGTGTTTCCCTTAAACTTCTGCCCCCTAACTCTCAAATCATGTCCTCTAGTTTGAATCTCCCCTACTCTCAATGGAAACAGCCTGTTCACGTCAACTCTATCTATCCCTCTCAAAATTTTAAATACCTCGATCAAATCCCCCCTCAACCTTCTACGCACCAATGAATAGAGACCTAACTTGTTCAACCTTTCTCTGTAACTTAATTGCTGAAACCCAGGTAACATCCTAGTAAATCGTCTCTGCACTCTCTCTAATTTATTGATATCGTTCCTATAATTCGGTGACCAGAACTGCACACAATATTCCAAATTACCAATGCCTTGTACAACTTTAGCATTACATCCCAACTTCTGTACTCAATGCTTTGATTTATAAAGGCCAGCGTTCCAAAAGCCCTCTTCACCACCCTATCTACATGAGACTCCACTTTCAGGGAACTATGCACAGTTATACCCAGATCTCTCTGTTCCTCTGCATTCCTCAATGCCCTACCATTTACTCTGTATGTTCTATTTGGATTATTCCTGCCAAAATGTAGAACCTGACACTTCTCAGCATTAAACTCCATCTGCCAACGTTCAGCCCATTCTTCTAACCGGCATAAATCTCCCTGCAAGCTTTGAAAATCCACCTCATTATCCACAGCACCTCCTACCTTAGTATCATCGGCATACTTACTAATCCAATTTACCACCCCATCATCCAGATCATTTATGTATATTACAAACAACATTGGGCCCAAAACAGATCCCTGAGGCACCCCGCTAGTCACCGGCCTCCATCCCGATAAACAAGTATCCACCACTACTCTCTGGCATCTCCCATCTAGCCACTGTTGAATCCATTTTATTACTCCAGCATTAATACCTAACGACTGAACCTTCTTAACTAACCTTCCATGTGGAACTTTTTCAAAGGCTTTGCTGAAGTCCATATAGACTACATCCACTGCCTTACCCTCGTCAACATTCTTCGTAACTTCTTCAGAAAATTCAATCAGGTTTGTCAAACATGACCTTCCACGCACAAATCCATGCTGGCTACTTCTAATCAGATCCCGTCTATCCAGGTTATTATAAATACTATCTCTAAGAATACTTTCCATTAATTTACCCACCACTGATGTCAAACTGACAGATTTATAATTGCTAGGCTTCCTTCTAGAACCCTTTTTAAACAATGGAACCACATGAGCAATACGCCAATCCTCCGGCACAATCCCCGTTTCTAATGACATATTAAAGATCTCCGTCAGAGCTCCTGCTATTTCTACACAAACTTCCCTCAAGGTCCTGGGGAATATCCTGTCAGGACCCGGAGATTTATCCACTTTTAGATTTCTTAAAAGCGCCAGTACCTCCACCTCTTTAATTGTCATAGGTTCCATAACTTCCTTACTTGTTTCCCACACCTTAGACAATTCAATATCCTTCTCCTTAGTGAATACCGAAGAGAAGAAATCATTCAAAATCTCTTCCATCTCCTTCGGTTCCACACATAGCTGACCACTCTGATTCTCTGAGGGGCCAATTTTATCCCTCACTATCCTTTTGCTTTTAATATAACTGTAGAAACTTTCGGATTTACTTTCAGCTTATTTGCCAAACCAACCTCGTATCTTCTTTTAGCTTTTCTAATCTCTTTCTTAAGATTCCTTTTACATTCTTTATATTCCTCGAGCAATTCCTTTACTCCATGCTGCCTATATCTATTGTAGACATCCCTCTTTTTCTGAACCAAATTTCTAATATCTCTTGAAAACCTTGGTGCTGTCAAACCTTTAACCTTTCCTTTCACCCTAACAGGAACATAAAGATTCTGTACCCTCATAATTTCACCCTTTAAATGACCTCCATTTCTCTATTACATCCTTCCCATAAAACAACTTGACCCAATCCACTGTCTCTAAATCCAACCGCATCCCCTCAAAGTTCGCCTTTCTCCAATCAAAAATCTCAACTCTAGGTCCAGTCCTGTCCTTCTCCATAATTATATTGAAGCTAATGCTATTGTGATCACTGGACCCGAAGTGCTCCCCAACACATATATCTGTCAGCTGACCTATCGCATTCCCTAACAGGAGATCCAACACTGCCCCATCTCTAGTCGGTACTTCTATGTATTGTTGCAAAAAACTATCCTGCACACATTTCACAAACTCTAAACCTTCCAGCCCTTTTACAGAATGAGCTTCCCAGTCTACGTGTGGAAAATTAAAATCTCCCACAATCACCACCTTGTGTTTACTACAAATATCTGCTATCTCCTTACACATATGCTCTTCCAACTCACGCGCCCCATTAGGTGGCCTATAATACACTCCTATCAGTGTTACTGCACCTTTCCCATTCTTCAATTCCACCCAAATGACCTCCCTAGAGGAGCTCTCTAATCTATCCTTCCAAAGCACCGCCATAAGATTTTCTCGGACAAGCAATGCAACACCTCCTCCTCTGGCCCTTCCTACTCTATCACACCTGAAGCAACTAAATCCAAGAATTTTTAGTTGCCAATCACACCCTTCCTGCAACCATGTTTCACTAATAGCTACAACATCATAATTCCAGGTATCAATCCACGCTTTATGCTCATCCACCTTTCTTACAATGCTCCTAGCATTAAAATAGATACATTTAAGATACTCTCCATCTCCTCCTCTCTTTCCATCCCTAACAATGCATTCAGATTTATTATCCTTTTCTTTCTTCTCCCCTACATCTTTGGGCTGAGCACATCCCTTCTCCATCACCTGCCTTTCCTCCCTCACACACTGTCTATTTACTTGCTCCACTGGTGAACTAACCTCCTCTCCCATAGTCTCCTCAAATAGTCTCCCGCCCCCCCCCCCCCCCATCTTACTAGTTTAAAGTCCGCCCTGTAGCCCTAGCAAACCTCCCCGCTAGGATATTGGTCCCCCCACGATTCAAGTGTAACCCGTCCTTCTTGAACAGGTCACTCCTGCCCCAGAAGAGGTCCCAATGATCCAGAAACTTGAATCCCTGCCCCCTGCTCCAATCCCACAGCCACGCATTCATCCTCCACCTAATTCTATTCCTACACTCAATGTCGCGTGGCACAGGCAGTAATCCCGAGATTACTACCTTTGCGGTCCTTCTTCTTAACTGCCTTCCTAACTCCCTATACTCTCGTTTCAGGACCTCTTCCCCTTTCCTTCCTATGTCATTGGTACCTACATGTACCACGACCTCTGGCTCTTCACCCTCCCACTTCAGGATATCTTGGACGCGATCAGAAACGTCCCGAACCCTGGCACCAGAGAGGCAAATTACAATCCGGGACTCCCGGTCACCTCCACAGAAACGCCTGTCTGAGCCCCTGACTATTGAGTCCCCTATTACTATGGACCTCTTTCTTCTAACCCTAACCTTCTGAGCTACAGGGCCGTCCTCAGTGCCGGAGGCTCGGCCACTGTCACTCCCACCAGGTAGGCTGTCCCCCCCCAACAGTACTCAAACGAGTACTTATTGTCAAGGGGTACAGCCACTGGGGTACTCTCTAGTACCTGCCTCTTCCCCTTCCTGACTGTAACCCACCTATCTGCCTCCCGTGGTCCCGGAGTGACCACCTGCCTGTAACTCCTCTCTATCACTCTCCCTGACCAGGCGAAGGTCATCGAGCTGCAGCTCCAGTTCCCTAACTCGGTCCCTCAGGAGCTGCAGTTCGGCGCACCTGGCGCAGATATGGACGTCCGGGAGGCTCGGAGACTCCAGGATCTCCCACATCCGACACCGAGAACAACAAGCTGCCCTCACACTCATACCTCCCAAATAACTGAAAATACAAGAACTAAAAGATAAGCCTACTGTGCCCTCTTCCGCCTAAGCCCTCTGAGCCCAAGCCCTACACTCTGCGCCCGGCTCACTCCGCTGCCCGCAAACGAAGCTGCCCGCTTCTTAAGGCGGCGTTCTTTATATATCTTCCTTCCTTCCCGGGCCTCCTTCACGCGCCTGCGCAGTCCCGCCTCTCAGAACTCCGATCTGAGAAGCAATTGGACAATTTGAAAATGGCCGCCGCCGCACTTCCTCTTAAGCCTCGCTGTCCTCTTCCAAAAGAGAACTACCTCACTCAGTATCTCCTTTATATATCTTCTCTCCTTCCCGGGCCTCCTTCACGCGCCTGCGCAGTCCCGCCTCTCAGAACTCCGATCTGAGAAGCAATTGGACAATTTGAAAATGGCCGCCGCCGCACTTCCTCTTAAGCCTCGCTGTCCTCTTCCAAAAGAGAACTACCTCACTCAGTATCTCCTTTATATATCTTCTCTCCTTCCCGGGCCTCCTTCACGCGCCTGCGCAGTCCCGCCTCTCAGAACTCCGATCTGAGAAGCAATTGGACAATTTGAAAATGGCCGCCGCCGCACTTCCTCTCAAGCCTCGCTGTCCTCTTCCAATAGAAGATTGTTAATTGTTAAAAATTAAAAAGATTAAAAATTGTAAATTGGCTGCCAAGATATCTGAATTTGTTGACTTGTTTGATGTTTGTATTCCCGATCTTGATCACACATTGTGGGATGTTTGTCTTTCTGGAGGTGACCATGCTTTCTGTCTTCTTAATGTTGATTGAGAGGCCTCTGCGATTACTTTCTGCTGCCACTATAGTGAGTACTTCTTGAAGTTTTGTTTCTGAGTCAGCTATTGGTACGATGCCATCAGCATATCTGATGTTATGTATATTATGGCCTCCAAATGTGAATTCTTTGATATCTTTGATACTTCTCAAGATGTTTTCACCAGACAAGTTGAATAAGTCGGGTGAAAAGTAAAAACCTTGCCTGGTTCCTCTCATGATATTCACAGACTCACTCTTTTCTCTTTCAATTCTGATGGATGCTGACTTGTCTCAGTATAAGTTTCTGAATAAAGCTATATGTTTTCCATCTATATAAGGATCCGGAAGCATTTCCAGGAGATTATGGTGTCTGACAGTGTCAAAAGCTTTTATATAGTCGATGAAATAGAAGTAGATACATTTTTGTACATGGATGGTTCTTTCACAGATCATCCATGGCATGAAAATTGCAGGGAAACAGGTTAGTCAGGGCATCTGATCCAGGCCAACCAAAGTTCCCATTTCAGTTGCGCCCATATATGTCTGAACCTTTATTATCCATGTCCCTGTCCAATAGATGTTGAATGTTGTTAAATGTACCTGTCTCAACTGCTTCCTCTATCACAGCTAGTTCCGTATCCTGACGACCCTGGTTGAATGAAATAGCCCATCATTGCTCTTTACTCTGCTAACACATGACTGTGCAGCCAGATTCAAGGAGAACCTGATCATTAAATTTGCTGATGATACCACAGTGGTGAGGTCTCAGCCTGAGCACAGCATCAGCGGCTCCACAGTGGACAGAGTGGAAAACATCGCCTTCATTGGGGTACAGATCTCGGACATTCTCACCTGGTCCAGGAAGACCACTGGGTTTGTGAAACGAGCCCAGCAGAGATTGTACTTTCTGAGGAAGCTTAAACAAGCTTCACTCCCCACTAACATCTTAACTACATTCTACAGAGGTGTGCTTGAGAGTGTGCTGACCTTTTGCATCACAACCTGATACTCCAGCTGCAATGCTGCCGACAAAAGTGCCTTGCAGAGTGTGGTTAGCGGAGCAGAGAAAGTTATTAGGGGGGGGGGGTGTCTCCCTACCTTCTGTCCAAGATCTCTTTCAGAGTCACTATACCCAGAAGACACGGTACATCATTAAAGACTCCTCACACCCTTTCCATGAACTGTTAATTCTTCTGCCATCAGGTAAACGTTACTGGAGCATCGAAACTAAAACCACAAGGCTACTAAACAGCTTCCTCCCACAGGCAGTCAGACTGGTAAATAGCTGCTCCACCTGACTCTGCTTTAGACACTTTTAACTTGCACTGAACACTTATAACTTGTTTTTAACTGACATGTGGCTGTTGTGTTTTACTATTTATTGTTATGCTTATTATTTAGTATTGCGTTTGTTATGTTATGATTGCACTGCTCCTGGGAAAAGCTGTCTCATTCTGCCTTGCAGAGCTGATGTATGGTTAGAATGACAATAACGTTTTTGAATCTTGAATCTTTTGAATCAGGTTAATGTGCGATCTGCCCCAGCACCAACTGGTGCCCTCTAGTTCCTAATTACACATCTCTTAAAAAATCAAGCCAATCTATAACCTTAATTATTTTATACGCGTCTATAATATTACCCCTCATTTTCCTACATTCCAAGGAAAAAGTCTTTACCTGCTCAAATTCTCTTCATCATTCAGTTTGCTGAGTACCCGGTGTTATTTATAGCTTGATGGATCTTTCCTGTAGCAGTGTGCCCAAGACTAAACACGCTATTTGAATGTGGCCTCAACAAAATCATGAACATTGCAACGCAATATCCCAATCACTATACTCACTGTACCGACTGATGAAGACCAGTATGCTGAAAAACTTTCTTCTCAACCATGCCCAACTGTAACATCGTTTGAGACGCTGTCATCTGGTTTGGTGAAAGCCAATTCACGTTTGACCAACAAAACAAAGTACTTTTTTCCGGATTTTAGAAAGAAAACCTATAAATGTGATGGACTTAGATTTTCAGAACGCATCTAAAATATGCCACACAAAAGGCTGGTCCATAAGAACAGAACTCACAGATTAGTTAGCAAGGACTGAAGACCAGTTGTCACATAGAAGACATAGACTGAATAAGAGGGTCTGCTTCAGGCTAGTATTTCAATTATTTACTTTCAATAATAATCACCTGGAGGAGGGGGCAGTGTGTGATTGATCCAAGGTTGTAAATGGCAGGGAATCAGGTGTGGGAAATGTTGTGTTTAAACAGTTGGCATCTGCCGTAGATATCGAGAAGCTGAGTGAACTAGAGAATACTTGGAAAATGGAGTTTAATGCGGAAAACTGTGATGGCATCTACATAGATAGGAGGAATCAATAAAGTCAATTAGATACATGGAGAGAAACTGCACATGAGTGAAGGACAGAGGGTCCAGATGCTGTCCTGTACCGATTATAGAACATAGAACGTAGAATAGTACAGCACATTACAGGCACTTCGGCCCACAACGTTGCGCCGACCCTCAATCCCTGCCTCTCATATAAACCCCCCAAACTTAAATTCCTCCATATACTTTTCTGGTAGTCCCTTAAACTTCACTAGTGTATCTGCCTCCACCACTAACTCAGGCAGTGTATTCCACGCACCAAGCACCCTCTGAGTGAAATACCTTCCTCCAATATCCCCCTTGAACTTCCCTCCCCTTTCCTTAAAGCCATGTCCTCTTGTACTGAGCGGTGGTGCCCTGGGAAAGAGGCGCTGGCTGTCTACTCTGTCTATTCCTCTTAATATCTTGTACACCTCTATCATGTCTTCTCTCATCCTCCTTCTCTCCAAAGAAGCTCCCTTAATCTCTCATCATAATCCATACTCTCTAAACCAGGCAGCATCCTGGTAAATGTCCTCTGTACCCTTTGCCTTTCCAGGTTACACACAAACAGCAGACACGTGCAGTGAGTCTTTCAGAGGGTGAGCGTTCCATGGTCATTTATTGCTGGGTTGTTGGTGCAGAGAAAGAGAGAACTGCTGTTACCATTTCAGACACATGTAATGTAACATATTTCGGACCGTTAAAGCAGGCAAGGACATACCCAGTGAATGACAGAGTGCCGGGGAGGGTTAGTGAACAGGAGAGTCCTTAGGATACAGTCCGCAGATCAGAGCATTCGCTGTCATGCAGCTGCTCGGGATGAATCACAACTCAGGCTCTTATATGTTTCACACACCACTTAGCAAACTCACCGTCTTCAAAGATATGAGCCACCGTCTCTACCCCATAGCGGTGGGAATGATACTCCGGGCTGCAGGAACGATATGTCTGGCAGGGTCTGTCTCACTGTCAGCCAGACAAGCTCTTGGTCTGGCGATGGAGAATTCTGCCACATGGTTTGGACAGCTCAGTGAGGGAACCATCCCACTGTGTCCATCGAGTCCTTCTCCTGAAGTGTCTGCAGGACGGTCCGTGGTGACAGTTGCTTGATGGACTTGCGGACAAATCTGTTTGTTGGATGATTTTTTTTCCATGAAGGACACGTTTTGTTCAGTTCCTCCAGTACCTGCTGTGTGCTGGTTTGACGGTCCTGTTTGATCAGTGAGGAGATCAGACAGTAACTAGAGAATAACAGTTGGTTTTCAGCAGCTAAATGAATCGACAGCTTCTGCCATCGTGGTCACAGCGACTTCAGCAGAAGCAGAAGGTGTTACAGGACAAAGCCAGGTTACTGTGTGACCCGAATAACCAATGGAGACGTGGGTGATCACAGAGGACCAGGCCAATAGTTTAGGAAGCGCATAGCAAGCTTCTATTGTAAAGTGCAACTTTGCAGAACGATCAAGTGAGAGCTCGGAAGGACTCAGAAAGTTGCACAAAACTGCAGCCCACCAATCCGTAGAGTGGTGTACAGAAACAATAGACCTTTGGTCCCGCAGCCTCCCACCCCTTTTACAGGGGTATGAATAGATGCCAGAAGCAATCACCACGCCAGGTTTTCACTGGAAGGACAGCGTCCGGGGGTGGAAAGCTTCTGCATCAAACTTAGTCACAGAAATAACGTTACTGAAAGAGTAAAGTGCAAACCTGCTGACTACATTAGAAAGCGGACTAGTCCAGCCCAGATATGCTAGCTCGATTACATCGAACCCCATCCACAGCAACAACGATTGAGATGCTTGCTCACTAATAGTTGACTCCTATTTAGGTCGTTTAAGGAAAACGTCTTGTCCATTGGCTAATCAAGATCATGCTAAAAGGATTTCTGAAGATAAGATGGGTGACCACTGAAAGATCTTGCATGCTCTGCTGGAGGAACAGCCTAGTTTTTCCTGCATTTTGTGTGTTTTTCTCGGTAGTGCAGCATCTTCAAATTTTCTCCAGTCTGTAACAAATAAACAAGTTAATTTTGAAGATGACACAAAATTCAGGGGATGGTTGATAGCATTCAGGCAGCAGAAACAATGCAGTTGGATGTGAATAAAATCCAGATGTGGGCAGAAAAGTGGCAGTATAAATTCAATGTACGTAAATATAAAAAAAATATATTCCATATAGGAAGGACAAATATCCACTGGCAGTTTTGTGATAAAAAGCGCATTACATGAGAAAGATTTGTGCGTTTTGGTGGACTCCAGACAATGCATAGAATTGATTCAGAAGGCTAATGTATGTTGGGCTTAACAATCGCTCAGTGAAATACACGACTAAATACATTCTCCTTAAGATGTATAATCCCTTCGTGAGCCACACCTTCAGTACTCTGTATAATTTTAGTTTCCAGGTTGTGAGAGGGATATGAGTGCACTGGAGAGACTTTGGAGAAGGCTGGCCAAGCTTGCTCATCTTCTGCACGATGTGCGCAATGAAGAAATGTTGAAAGAATTACATCTTTTTGGAAATTTTTAGTAGATCATATTTGATGACAGAGTATAATATTAATGCCTCTTGGCAGTGTGGAGGATTTGAGAGCTCTTGGAGTCCATGTCCGGAGGACACTCAACCCTGCTTCTTAGATTGAGAGTGTTGTTATGAAGACGTATGGTATGTTGGCATTCATCATCCGGAGGATTAAGTTGAAGAGCCAAGAGTTAATGTTGCAACATGTAAGACTTTGGCCAGAACCCAGTTTCAGTACTGAGTTCAGTTCTTGTCATCTCACTACAAGAAGGATCTTTATCCTTCAGAGAAATTGCACAGGATGTTTACAAATATTTTGCCTCGATTGGAGGGCGTGACCTATGAGAATAGGTTGAGTGAACTTGGCCTTTTCTCCTTGGAACAACAGAGGTGGAGATGCGACCTGACTGAGGTGTATAAGAGGACGAGAGACATTGATCATGTTTAGTCAGAGGCTTTCTCGTACGGCTGTAATGACTAACACAAGGGGACATAATTTTAAGGTGCTTGGAAATAGACACCGAGGGGATGTCAGGGCTATATGTTTCAAACGGATTCCAGTGGGTGCGTGGAATGGACTGTCGGTGGCGCTAGTGGAAGCGGACACTTAGGAGCCTCTTTTAAGAGCCTCTTAGGTAGGTACATGGAGCATCGAAAAATAGAGAGCAATGCTCTAGGCAAATTCCAGGCAGTGTCAAGAATAGGATGCATGTTCGGCACAGCATTGTGGGCCGATGGGCCTGGAATGTGCTCTATGTTCTATGTTTTCAGCCTAAGCTGACGTAGAATGAGAGGAGATATGACAGAAGTGTTGAAAATTATTTAAAGTATAAGTAAGATGGATGCCAGCTGCTATTTAAAAAAATAATTCACCAACAAGGAGAATGGTTAAATGGAGAATTTAGACTAACATCAGATAGCATTTCTTTACACAGCGAGTTGCGGACACGTGGCACAAACTACTGAGTTGTGTAGTTGAGAACAATACCTCAGAGTCTTTCAAATCTAAATTCGACAGTTATTTCGAATGCTCCTGAACAATATACAAGTCATTTATTTCACCAACTCAGAGCATGTGCTGTCAGCAATCGAACTGAATCCAATAGTGCACATTAATAAACAGTTGTATACATGTGCTGAGAACAATTGAAGTGGATCCAATAGTGTAAGTTAATAATCAGCTGTGTACATGTGCTGAGAGTAATCAATCTGAGTCCAATAGTATCCATTAATAATCAGGTGAGTGCATGTTCTGAGAACAATAAAACTGAGACCAATAGTGTACATTCATAAAATGATCTGTACATGGATATCAAGGGCCTATGGTCCAATTTCAGATTCAACAACCTTTGAAGTACTAATCAAACATAACCAGTATCATTCAAACTGGAAATATCCATAATGAATTTACGTATCAGCTACACGCTACATAATATAGTTCTGCAAAATATAGTCGGAACAAAACATGTATGTAATTATATGTGATGATCAATGCCAAATTTTGGAAAAATATGTAAAATAATAATGTATAAACCCAATATGTCCGCACTGTACCAGAATCTGATAGGTACAAAATGAACCCACCACTCTCACACTGTATCGTAGATTGACAGCTACAGAATGAACCTCACAGTCTCACACTGTACCTGACACTGACAGGATCTGAATGAACCCCACACTCTCACATTGTATCAAAGACTGACAGGCACAGAATGAATCTCACACTCTCACACTGTACCAGAAACTGATAGATACAGAATTAACCCCGGACTGTACACTGTACCAGAGACTGATAGAATGAGCTCCACCCTCCTAATATACAGTATTTTTTTTAATTATTTCATCTGTATTCCTATTCTTTAGTTGATTGAAATATTTCTTCTCAATTTCTTTTGACACCTTTGACAGATTTCAGGTGATCATTAAACAATGTTATATCAGCAACATCACAGATAGAATACTGGAGAAACAGCAGAGTTCGTGGTGCTGACCTGGATTTCCAGCATCTGTAGATTTTCTCGTGTTTGTACATGAGAAACGTATTCAATTGAACGTTTTCATCCTGAACTCGGTCTCTCTATTTTATCTTTGTTCGAATCTGAGTCTGTGTGTTTTGAATTGAATTGACATTATAACTTACATCATTCATACACATGAGGAGTATAAATCTTTACGTTAAACGGGTTAAATCTCCGTCTAAATGTGCAATTTATAGTGATTTCTAATAAATGGTATGTACAGTAGGACAGTCAATATTGTGTGTGTGTGTGTGTGTCTGTGTCTGTGTCTGTGTCTGTGTCTGTGTCTATGCGGCCAGGAAAGAGCTGAAGGACTGAAGGACCGTGAAAATGGGAAACTGCATGAACAGGTCGGTCAGTGTCGCTGGTCTTGATTTAAGGATGAATATTTAGGTAACAAAAAGGTGAAATTTGTAAATGTATCTGCTCTGTGAATATGATCAGCCTTTGTAAATAAAGTTACTGTCCTTATTTCCACCAGAGTCACTGATGATGTACTGGCCAAAAATTTTGATGCATTGTGTTCAATAGGCCCAATATTTACATCATAGGCAATGGTGTTGAATTGAATAGTTTGTTCAAGCAGCTGTAAGTGAGAAAGTTAGTGAGGTGTACAATCATATCTCTGCAGACAGGTCCTCTTTATAAATCAGGGCCGCTTGGTATGCATCAGCTCAGTTTCCGGCGGAGCTGAGAATTTAGGAGCAACAAAAGTCACAGGTTTTCACCGAAATGGTGTACCCAGTCATCCAGCGAATACGAGAAGTTTACTACCCTTTTATTTCAGCCTTTGGAATTCCCGGTAAGCCTCAGTGTCAGCTGCCGTTGGTGGGAAATGGTGTTTAATTCCAATGCTGTTTGTGATTGTTTCTGTCGCTGTCACATTTCAGTCCTTGTGTTTCGTAATGGAAAGGCTAGGGCTGTGTATTCTGGGATCTGGGTCCAAAAACCAACCGCTGCAGGAATGTAGCGAATCCGCCAACACCTGTGGAACTGAAGGGGTCGTGCATGTTCATCCAGCGGGTTGTGATTGGTAATAAGATGTGGGGCTCTGTGTGTTTGGCCTTGTAGCAGCTACACTGCATGCATTTGCAAATATTGTCTTTATGCAGCCCGCGGAGATAATACCAAGTGATTGTCAATACATCAATTGATTGCCTGCATTTGTATGTGAGTGATTACATGAGTTAGGTAGAAAAATTAAACGATCGACAGGTAGTAACGCCTTAGCAAATGCGAAGAGTTCCGTGTTGTCGCACGAAAGATTGTGGATTAAAAAAAAAATGTGTGCATTATGACTGCATGTAAAACAACTGATGTATAAATAGTTCAATATTTGTTCAGCCATTTAAAGCAACCGACGCGGTGCTTTCTGCTTATCAAGTGTGCAAATTGTATTCTGTTATATCCGCATCTGATATTGCTACAGATATCTGACCGCACTGCACGGAGTTTGCTGCTGGACATTGAATTCCTCTCCCTGCTTCATGTGATCGATTCGGTGGGGGGCGTCATGTCTGTCTGGGAGGTTGTTCAGACTATGCTACATCTGTTGTAATCAGTCAATGTTGTGTTGTAAAGTCGGTGAGACTGCAAATGCTGGAATGAAAAACATTCTGTGTGAGTGTTGGAAACACTAAGCCCCAAGCAGCTTGTGTGGAAAAAGAAAGCAGTTAACAGTCGTGTCAGGGACATCTATGAGAACAGCTTTGAGAAGAGCTACTTTAACTGTGCTCTTTTTTCAACATATTCTGTTTTGCGTGGATGACCGTTTACAACATTTGGTGTTTTTGTTCTGTCCGTCAGCTGATCCGTCGCTCACGGGGAAAGCCATGGATGCTAAAGGTTACCCAAGGGATGATTCTTGTCATGAGCGTTCGAATTTATTCATTTCATCCATAGGATACTAGAAAGGGGCGGGAATTAAGTGTTCTATCCAGCATTGACCCTGAGAATGTAGTTACCCAGTTTCAGCTGTCTGCTGCCATTTCACAATTCGGTCATCAGTAAGGATTCCGTATTCATATCATATTGATTTTATTTTGCACCGTAAGCTCCTTCTGTGTCTCCACCAGCTCTGCGACCCTTTACCGCTAAATACAACAATAAAGTGTGAAATATTACAGAATGCCCTTTAACTATTGCATTGCCTTTTATCCGGTATTTTCACAACTTGCTGTTCGCTTCCTCTCTTCCAGCGAACTTGCTGGCGATTGTGATCCTGTCCCGGGAAAGTGCGGTCTCTCCAAATGTGTCACTCGCTACCTGGTGGGAATGGCAGCGGCCGATCTCCTGGTCGTTATCTCGGAACCGTTACTGAAGTGGACTACTCGGACTTATATCCTCCGATCATTCCTGCAAATCGCTTCTCTGTGCAGATTCGATGAATGGCTGATTTTTGCGAGCACGGCGGCCTCAGTCTGGCTGACTGTGGCTTTCACTGTTGATCGATTTGTGGCGATTTGCTGTGAGAAGCTGAAAACAAAATATTGCACCGAGAAAACGGCGGCTGTGGTTATCGGGACAGTGAGTGTGCTGGCCTGTTTGGAGACTGTCCCCTTGGGCTTTGTACACGAGGCTGGAGAAATAATTGACCGTGTTCCGTGGTGTTGTGTTTTTACACGGAGCTACACAAACTCTCCCTCATGGACGGCATTTGCGATATTTCACCGCATTTTAGTCCCTTGTGTCCCATTCCTTGTGATTTTGCTGTTCAATATTCTGACTGTCAAGCGCATTCTAACTGCCAGTCGTGCCCGGAGGGGCCTCCGGGGACAAAGGGGTAGAAAGAATGACAAGGACTTGGAGATGGAGAACCGACGCAAATCCATCGTTTTGCTCTTCAGCATAACCGGTAGTTTCATATTGTTGTGGGGAACACTGGTTGTATTTTCTATCTATAGACGGATTTCAAGGAGTTATTTTCATTCCGTCACCGATTAGCGTTACATCACGCAATACACATCGATAATGCTGCAGGTACTCAGTTCCTGCACCAACACGTGTATTTACGCCCTGACTCAGAGTAAATTCCGAGAGGAACTAAAGAATGCGGTGAAGTACCCGCTGAATCGGATCATGAAACGTTAGAATTAAATGCTGTCAAGCATACAATTCAGCTGCCTTTATGGTCCCTGTTCAATACCCCTACGTGTGGTTAAATGAAAGCAACGTCATGAATAGAATTACATAATAAACACGGAAAATAAGCAGATACTCGAAATGCAAAACACAGGCTCAAAATCACCTCCCTGATGAACGTTCTCAGCCCCAAACCTCGAGCCTTTTCTCTTTACCTAACAAAAAAAAATGCTGCGGAGCTCGGCTGGTCACGTACTATCGATTGAGATGAGTAAACTGTCGACGTTCTGGGCCGAGACCCTTCATTAGAGAGCTGACTCTTTTCCATTTTGTGTGTGTTGCCTTGGGGTTTCAGAACAGCTGCTTGCAACTGATCCCGACAGGATCACTGGCCTCACTATCCCAGAGAAATCCCGTTTACGAATTACACCCCCTTCCCGTGAACTACATCCTGAAAGATGCACTTTGGGAGGGAGGGGTTTGGTACTGCCCATGAATTGCTGACAAGACTGAGTATTTGATATTAGTAATCGGTAAGGAACATTGTGACATGCGGCACCCCATTCAAACCTCACGTCTGTCCTAGGTCTTGGTACAACATTCCCACTATACTATTCCCACAACTTGACAGGTTATTTTCGCTGAAGTACCAGACCAGTTCCTCTTTGAATACTCTGTCTGGCTTTCCCCACCTCCCCTATAGGCAGTGTGCCCCAGATGAGAACCACAGTTAGGGAAGAAATTTAATTTTCGTCACATGCCCCTTTGATCATTTGTCCTCTGTGCCTCAAATCAGTGACCAATGAACAGTGAACAGTACAGCACTGGAAGAGTCTCCTGTTTTTTTTTTTCTCTGCACGTAGTCTATGTTACCCAATGGACTCAATCCCCTAAAGTATTTAACAACTTTAATACTCTTTGAGAGACTGAACACCACCCTCTCGTTACTATCAAAACGACTGATAATATCATATACCCTTGTCATGTTCTTACATTCCTCTATGCCATTCGCCTTAGAGAACACCATGTAAAGTATTAATTTTGTACCTCGCATTCTAACGCTGGCTGCAGTAATATCTCTCTTCTTTGTCATTGAGTGGTCCTGTCGTCTCTACACACATTCTGTTATTTTCAGTGTTTGCATAACATATCTGGGGTATCTCGTTGATACTCCTCACTGAGGACATTTCCCGGTCACTGTCCACTCTCCGTGTTCACAGTGTGACTTGATTCTTGCTTCCTGTATGTTCCTTCAAGATACTGTCCAAATTCATCTTCCTAAATTTTACATATGCCTCCTCTTACATTATTAACTTGATATAATCTTCTCTAAGTGCCACCCTCTTGCTCAAACTTGCTGAAGGGACAGGGAAATCCAGAAACCTGACTGGCTGGGCAGGAAGTGACTCTAACATATCAGGCATGGAGTTAGCCATTAAGATCAACACCCAGATCACTCTTTACGATTCCTCTTTAATTCTGCTGTAATTTCCCAAATTCCTTCATGTTCCCCAAATTCGCATTCATCCACATTCACGTCCAGTTTTATCATTTTCAATAATCGTCTGAAAACTTCCAGAATTATAATCCTTAATCTTTCCCAATGAAACTCGAAATAATCTCACTAGGTTCATTTCCCAATTTTAATTCAAATATGGCCACTCCTTACTGGGCCATCTCCATATTGTTTATGAAAACCGTCCTGAACACAACTAATAAATAAGTCCCCATCCAAGTCTCAGGCGGTAAGGGAGTCCTACTCATTCTAGGGAGATTAATCAACCACTACGGGAACTCTATTTCATTATATCAGGCCACAACCGTTCGATATATTTGGAAATCTCTCTGACTGGATGTCGGGAGGCCCACAGCATAATCCAACCACAGAGATCTCACCTTTCTTAATCCTGAGTTCTACCCATGTTGCCTGAATGGATGAGTCTTCGGAATTACCTGTCCCCCAACGTTCTGCCTGATTATCAGTGCAGCTCCCGAACCTCTTTGAACTCCCTCTGGAATCTCTGAATCATCTGTATCCTGGAATATTTAGCTATCAGTCCTGGTCTTCTCTCAGCCATATCTCTGTAATGGCTGAATCTCTGTGCCATAGTCTAATCCAGGCTCTAATACGTCTGTCGTAACTGTTCCACACACTTCTGCTTTCCACTGTCACTGCGCGTATTAACGTGTGCCCATCTTGCTTTCATGTTTGCGTTGCTCGACCTTCTCTACCTTCCGCTGAATGTTACTTGCTGACCTGTAGCTCTAGCTCCTCACTCCAACCACCCCCAACCTCATCCCAAAACTGCATACCAAATGATAAAACACTTCAGGGTAGCCCAGCAAGATTCCCTGTTAGAATATTAGCTCGCCTGCAGTACAGGTGAAACTCATTCAACTTGCAACAATGCCACCTATCCTGGATGGGAGCCTAATGATCGAAGTACTTGATGCTCTTCGCCCTGCCCCAGATTGTGAGCCACGCATTTATTTGTGCGACCTTACCATCTCTTCCTCGATCATATGTGACACTGAGATTAATCCTGAGATCAACATCCCAGAGTCCCTACAAAACTTTCCGCTCGAATTCTAAATTCTGTTTGCAGGACCTTGTATTTCTGTTGTTAGTTGTAATAAGTATCATGACCTCTGGCTGCTCACCCTACCTTTTCAGAGACAGCCTTGGCCCTGGAGCTCCACCATTCCGCAATAGCCTGTTTGTTAAGATTGGGCCCTTTTTCTTTTTTTTCCCGTTTTCTTTACTAACCATATAGTCAACGTAAGAATTATAGAGTTATTCGTTAATTATTTAATCGCATATTGTGTACTGTTTGTTATTTCGTGGCACTGATTTGTAACAGGGGACGCATCTCGCAGCATCCACCCAAACGAGATTTCTTAAGTTTCTCCGGGCCAGGGGCAATCACACCCTATATTAAACACCAGGTACACTGCAGTTGCTGTGGTCAGATCAAGATGTATAAAAAATGTGGATCAACTCAGCAGGTCGGGCAGCATCCACTGAAACGAGCAGACAACGTTTCGGTTCCAGACCCTTCGAAATGTTGACTGCTCGTTTTAACAGATGCTGCCCGACCTGTTGAGTTCATCCAGCTTTTTTGTACACCCTATATTAGGCCGCATGCCAAACCGAGAGTAACACTTATATATCACAATATCCGACCCTGGTATTCATTTTCTGAAGGGGAAACACAACAAATACTAAGAAACACAATTGGTCAATGAAAACTACAAGTAAGATGGACAAAATGCCAATGTACAAAAGACAAAAAAGGCAATTGAGTAAATAAAAAAAAATAAATACAAAGTCGAGAACATGAGTTGTTAGTCCATCTGCAAGAGTTCATTGTTGTGGTGAGTGAGATAGACAATAGACAATAGTTGCAGAAGTAGACCATTCGGCCCCTCGAGTCTGCACCGCCATTCTGAGATCATGGCTGATCATTCACTATCAATACCCAGTCCCTGCCTTGTCCCCATATCCCTTGATTCCCCTATCCATCAGATATCTATCTAGCTCCTTCTTGAAAGCATACAGAGATTACCCCCTCTGCTTCAAAAACCAGATTGGTGAGGAGTAATGGCCATTTCAGAACCTCGTGCTGTGAGACCTAAGGTTCCTGCAACTTCTTGTTGATGGCAGCATCGAGATGCGAGCATCACCTGGATAATGGGGTCCTTGATGTTGGATGCTGCTTTCCTATGACAGTGCTCGCTGTAGATGTGATTAGTGGTGAGGAGGACTTTACCTGTGATGGGCTGGTTGTATCCAGAATGTTTCACAAGCTATTCCATTCAACGGCTTTATTATTTCCGTAACAGTCCAGGATGTAACCGGTCAGGATATCCTCCGTTGTACCTCTATCGAAGTTTGTCAAAGTTTGAGATTGCATGTTAAACCTGCTGAAAACCTGCAGACACCTGTAGGGTGTAAATGCCTGCAAAGTTTTCCAAGATCCAAAAGATATGGCTGCTCTCAGCCTCTGCGTGAAGAATTGCAGTCGATATTGGAGTAATTACAGTCACACACCACTCGGATGCATTTATAACTTTCCATAACCTGCTCACTTTTCTGTTCTTCTTTCTCCAGCTGGAATTGCCAAAACGCTTGGAAATTGTAAACCTTTGAAAACATCTCAAGTTTTTCCTTTATCTGCACTCCGTTACATCCTGGGAGATGCCCAGTGGGATGGACGTGATTGATAATATCCATGAATTGCAGGCCAGACTAAGTTTTTGATATCACTAGTGCGCACAGGATCATTATGAGATTGGGTACACCATTGAAGCCATCACATCTATCCTGGCTCCTGGTATATGATTCCCACTGCCCCGTTCCCGCTCTATTCAAACAGTTCGGCAGGTTATTTCCCCTGAAGTAGCTGCCCAGTTCCTCTTTGAACACTTCGTTTGGTTGTTCCCACCACCCTAAATGATAACTACAGTTAGGGGAGAAATTACATTTTCATCTCATGCACCCTTGATCCGTTGCACACTGGGCCTCAAATCTTTGACCATTAAACAGTAAACAGTACAGCACAGGTGAATCCCTTCAGCTCACTGTTTGTGCATTGGCCATGTTGCCAGTTTAAACTTATATTTAACTGCATGTAATCTGTGTCCCCAATAGACTAAATCCTCCAAAGGATTTACCAACCTCAATACTCTTTGAAATACCGAACACAGCCTTATTCCTAGTATCAAAACGTCCTGAGAAAATCACCATCTTGCTTGTCTCCATGTCCTTCTACTTAGTGAACACCAATGAATGCAACACATTTATTTTGTACCTCGCATGTGAACTCCGGCTACAGCCATAATCTCCCATCCCTGACCTTGAATGGTCCTATCTTTTCTCCATTATACTGTTGTTTTCGATGTATTCATAAAATACCTTGGGATTCTCGTTGACCGTCCTCAGTGAGGGCATTTCCTTGTAACAGTTCACTTTCCTGGTTCTCAATACGACTTGCTTCTTGATTCCTCTGTGTTTTCCTCCAAGACCCTGTCGAATTTGAGCTTCCTAAACTTTACATACAAGTCCTTTTATTTTTTAATTATGTACAATCTATCATATCAACCAAAGTTCCTGAATGTCCTCGTCTTTTTCCACCTTCATCACAGGGACAGGGAAGTCCTGAATTTTTACCAGCTGGGCTGTAAATGAGATTTCGTCTGTTAGACATGGTCATAAAGAGCAAGATCGGTTGACAGACTATTCTCGTCCACTTCCAACCATTTTACGGCTATTCTGCCCAATTCTACTGTAATTCGCCTTCCCCAAATTCTTATCCTTTCACGTCTATTCTTATCCTTATCAATAACCAAGTGAAAAACTCCAGAATTATATGCCTTAAATCATTCCCAAAGAAACTCCAATATCAACAAGGCTTATCTCCCAATACTCACGTGAGACACCCCCCCGCCACCTCTGCGGAGACCATCCACAAACAGTTTTTGGAAACCTTCCGAAACATACCTAACAGATAACGCCCTAAACATGTCTCAAGTGGTAAGAAAGTCCCAGTCATTCTGGAGAGATTATTCACCCACTACATCTACTGAATTATTTTTACATCAGTCCGTAAACTATCTGTTTCTCTGTCTTACTGGCTATTGGGAGGCCTACAGTTTAATCCCACTACAGTGATTGCACCTTTCATAGTCCTGAATACTCCCCACATTGTTTTACTGGATGAGGCTTCTGGATTACCGCGAAATTGTGACATTCTGCTTAATGAGCAGTACATCTCTACAATCTCATTTACTTGCCTCTAGACTAGCTGTATCATGCAAATCCTGTAACGTTTAGCCACCAGTCATGCCCTTCTTTCAGCCAGATATCTGTAATGCCATGATCTAATCAAGGCCCTCCGAACGTCTGCCTTAACTGTTCTACACCCTGCGCTGACATGAACACATTTCTTCCCTTCTGTACCTCTGTGCGCATTAAGGAAGCTCCACCTGGACTTCTGTTCGGCGTTCTCCGACTTCATCTCTACCTTCCACTCAATTCCTTCTGCTGACCTGTCGCTCTACTTCCATAGCCCACCTCCCCCCCCCACACCAACTTCGATTGCCACATACTAAGTCTCCAGCGTAGTTCCAGCAAAATGCCCTGTCAGAGTTTTAGCTCCCCGTCAGTAAAGGCGTACGACATACTCCTTGCACCAGTTCCACCCATCCTGGAACAGAGCCCATTTGATGCTTACCTGTTGCTCTCCCCCCTGCCCCAGATTGTTAGCCACGCAATTAATTGTACGACCTTACCATCACTTTCCTTACCCGCACCTGAAAACAGAATTAATCCTGAGAGCACGACATTAGAATTCCTTCTTCTTAATTTTCTGCCAAAATCCCCAATTTCTCTTTGCAGCACGTCCTTTTCTGTTGTAAGTTCTAATAAGAACCATGACCTGTGGCTGCTCACCCTGACATCTCAGATACATCCTTGGCCCTGATACGAACTATCCTGCAATGTCACTCATTTCCACAGACACTCCTGCCTGTGTCCGCCCAGCTAAGGAGATTTCTGCATGTAATTCATATCCATCCACTCCCTGTATATTCGTGTGCTTTCCTGAGAGCCTCTTGGCAATGAAAATTGTTTTAAAATTTTCATTCAGAGTCCTTTTTTTGATTCAGCTCAGGGTAATTGAATTTGCATTCGCAAAAGAAAAAAAAAGAAGAAAGCACTTTATCAGAGCTCGTACGTATTCAACGAAGATGAAAAACCTCTACACTGGTAGCAGTACAGAAATCAAAATAATACTTATCATTCAATAAACAAGAGGACCTCAAGTTAAGAGGGCGCCACAGATTCGACAATATCATCTCTCTCTCTCTCCGCCTCCCTCACCCTCCCTTCCCCTCCCTCCCCCTCCCTCCCCCTCCCTCCCCCTCCCCCTCTCTCTCCCTCTCCCTCTCCCTCTCCCCCTCCCTCACTCACCCTCCCTCCTTCACTCACCCTCTCTCCCTCCCTCTCTCCTTCCCTCCCTCCCTCTCTCCCTCCCTCTCTCCCTCCCTTCCTCTCTCTCTCAATCTTTCAGATTCGACAATATCATGAAGCCTGCTCTCCCCCCTCTCTTGCTCTCTCTCCCTCCCCCTCTCAATCTTTCTGTCTGTCTCCCTCGATCTCTATCTATTCATCTATCTCTATCTCCATATCTCTCACAGAGCTACAAGTGAAGGTAGCAGTACTTAGTCTGCAATTGTAAAAACAAGTTAAACTGCGTTGCAAGAAGGTAGATCAAGGTGGCAGAGAGGAGAACCTGCAGGTAGAGAAGGAGCAAAAGGACAAAATGAAACAAAGGATGGCTTATGACGGGAGCAGGAGTGGTTGTAACAGTCAAGAATATAGTCCAAGATCAGAGAGTTTTGTCAGAACCGTGAAGCATGGGGAACAGGTTCTTCGCCAGCTTTCATTCAACATGACGGGACGTAAGGTGCAAAGGCGATTTCTCTGGGATTGAGAGGCCGGTGGAGGTGGAGGTGGAGGTGGAGGCGGAGGCGGAGGTGGAGGCGGAGATGGAGATGGAAATGGAGATGGAGATGGAGATGGAGATGGAGACAACAGACGATAGGTGCAGAAGTAGACAATTCGGCCCCTCGAGTCTCCACCGCCATTCTGAGATCATGGCTGATCATTCACTATCAATACCCAGTCCCTGCCTTGTCCCCATATCCCTTGATTCCCCGATCCATCAGATATCTATCTAGCTCCTTCTTGAAAGCATCCAGAGAATTGGCCTCCACCGTCTTCCGAGGCAGTGCATTCCACACCTCCACAACTCTCTGGGAGAAGAAGTTCTTCCTCGACTCTGTTTTAAATAACTGACCTCTTATTCTCAATCCATGCCCTCTGGTACTGGACTCTCCCAACATATGGAATATATTTCCTGCCTCAATCCTATCAAATCCTTTAATTATCTTAAACGTTTCAATCAGATCCCCTCTTAATCTCCACAATTCCAGTGTGTACAAGCCCAATCACTCCAATCTCTCTGCGTAAGACAGCCCTGCCATCCCAGGAATCAACCTAGTGAATCTACGCTGCACTTCCTCAATTGCCAGAATATCCTTCCTTAAACCTGGAGACCAAAACTGTGCACAATATAACTGGTGTTACAGGTCTCACCAGGGCCCTGTACAAATGCAAAAGGACATCCTTGCTCTTGTACTCAATTCCCCTTGTAATAAAGGCCAACATTCCATTTGCCCTCTTCACTGCCTGTTGCACTTGCTCATCCACCTTCATTGACTGATGAAGTAGGACTCCTAGGTCTCTTTGCATTTCTCCCTTACCTAACTCTACACCGTTCAGACAATACTCTGCCCTCTTGTTCCTGCTTCCAAAGTGGATAACTTCACATTTATGCACATTGAATGACATCGGCCCAGTATCTGCCCACTCCCCAGCCTATCCAAGTCTCCCTGTATTCTCCTAACGTCCTCTTCGCATGTCACACTGCCACCCAGTTTAGTATCGTCAGCAAACTTGCTGATGTAGTTTCAATGCCCTCATCTAAATCGTTGACATAAATCGTAAAGAGCTGTGGTCCCAATACAGAGCCCTGTGCTACCCCGCTAGTCACCTACAGCCAGTGCGAGAAACACCCATTCACTGCTACCCTTTGCTTTCTATCTGCCAACCAGTGTTTTATCAATGTTGAAACCCTGCCCCCAATGCCATGAACTCTGATTTTACTCACCAATCTCCTATGTGGCACCTTATCGAATGCCTTCTGAAAATCTAGGTATACAACATCCACTGGCTTACCCTCGTCTAACATCCTTGTTACAGCCTCAAAAAACTCCAACAGATTAGTCAAGAATGATTTGCCCTTGGTAAATCCATGCTGGCTCGGCCTAATCCTATTACTGCCATCAAGATGTGGCACTATTTCGTCCTTAATAATGGACTCAAGCATTTTCCCCACGACTGACGTTAGGCTAACAGGGCGATAGTTCTCCGTTTTCGCCTTCCCTCCCTTCTTGAAAAGTGGGATAACATTAGCCACTCTCCAATCTTCAGGAACCGATCCTGAATCTAAGGAACATTGGAAAATGATTACCAATGCATCCACAATTTCCTGAGCTACCTCTTTTAGAACCCTCGGATGCAGACCATCTGGACCCGGGGATTTATTAGCCTTCAGTCCTACCATTCTACTCATCACATTTTCTTTCATAATGTCAATCTGTCTCAATTCCTCTGATATCTTATGACCCTGGCCCATCCATACATCTGGGAGATTGCCTGTGTCCTCCCTGGTGAAGACAGATCTAAAGTACGCATTAAATTCTGTTGCCATTTCCCTGTTTCCCATAACAATTTCTCCCAATTCATTCTTCAAGGGGCCAACATTGTTCTTAACTATCTTCTTTCTCTTCACATGGCTAAAAATGTTTTTGCTATCCCCTTTTATATTCCTGGCTAGACTGAGCTCATACCTGATTTTTTCTCTCCGTATTGCTTTTTTAGTTAAAATCTGCTGTTCCTTAAAACTTTCCCAATCATCTGTATTCCCACTCATCTTAGCCCTGTCATACTTCTTTTTCTTTACTGCTATACAATCTCTGACATCCTTTGTCAACACTCTGGCCCCTTCCCCCTCTTTGAATCTTTCCTTCTCATTGGAATGAACTGCTTTTGCATCTTTTGTATTATCCCCAAGAACATCTGCCACTGCTGATCCACTGTCTTTCCTGCCAGGGCATCCGCCCATTTAACTTTGGCCTGCTCTTCCCACATGAGCTCTTCCGTAGTCTCCTTTATTTTATTGCAAAACTGACACCTCTGATCTGCCCTTATCCCTCTCAAATTGTAGATAAAGCTTATCATGTTATGATCACTACTTCCTAATGGCTCCTTTACTTCAAGATCCCTTATCAATTCCTGTTCATAACACACATCACCAAGTCCAAAATAGCCTCGTTCCTGGTTGGCTCAAGCACAAGCTGTTCCAAAAATACATCCCTTAGACACTCCACAAACTCCCTATCCTGGGGTCCAGCACCTACCTGATTCTCCCAGTTCACCTGCATGTTGAAATCTCCCATAACGACTGCATTACCTTTTGCACATGCCAATGTTAACTCCCTAATCAACTTGTACCCAATATCCACGCTACTGTTTGGGGGCCTGTACACAACACCCATTAGGGTCTTTTTACCCTTACTGTTCCTCAGCTCAATCCACACAGACTCTACTTCCCCTGTCCCCAAGTCACCTCTTGCTAAGGACTGAATCTCATTCCTCACCAACAGGGCCTCTTCCCATATTTCTGTCTCTACGATAGCACGTATACCCTGCTACACTCAATTCACAGGCCTGATCCCCTTGCAGCCATGTCTCCGTTATCCCAACAATATCGTAGTTCCCCATTTTCATCTGAGCTTCAAGCTCATCTGTCTTATTTCTGACACTACGCACGTTCAAGTATAACATTCTTAGCCCATTCCTCCTCTCTTTGCTTAAAACACAGTCTATTGTACCTAACCCAGCTCCTTGAACTTCCATCGGGCTAATTGCACCTTGAATATTGATGACCTTTTCAAAATCACCCAAACCTTCTACACATTTAACCCCATGCTCCTTCTGACCAACCCTCTGTACATGTAACTGTTCCAACACATGTTCGGTCTCACCTTTTTCCTTTACACAATTAATATTAATAAATATGATATTCATCTAAAATCACCCTCCCAAAAAGCATTAATAAATAGCTTTTAAAAAGTTCTTAAATAGTTTACTAAAGTGCATTGAGCCGTCGAGATCAGCTGTCAACAGCTGTTTTGTATCTTTAAGGCAACACGCGCAAGATGGAAAAAGAGTAAACAGCTGACAGGAGTCGAATGAAAGGTCCCGGCCCGAAACGTCGACGGTTTACTCTTTTCTGTAGATGCTGCCTGGCCTGGCATTTTGTGCGTAGAAAAGAGTAAAGGGTCGACGTTTAGACCCGGGAGCCATCATCAGGCCTGATTTTGTGTGTTGTTTTGTATTTCGAGCATCTGCACATTTTCTCCTGTTTGTTTTTAACTCTGTTCGTCACGTTGTTTCCATTTACCCACAATTTGGGGAGTGGGAGGGCAGAATAGGGAAGCTGAAGGCAGCTGAATTGTAATACTTCACAGCATTTATTGCAAAAGTTTCATATGTTTCAAAATCCAATTCAAGGGGTATTTCACCGCATTCATTAACTCCGCTCGGAATTTGCTCTGAGTCACGGCGTAAATGCACGTGTTGGTGCAGCAACTGAGAATCTGCAACATTATCGATGTGCGTTGTGTGATGTAACGCGGATCCGTGACCGAATAAGCATAACCCTTGGAAATCCGTCTATAGATATAAAATACCACCATTGTTCCCCACAACAATATGAAACAACCGGTTACGCTGAAGAGCAAAACGATGGATTTGCGTCGGTTCTCCATCTCCCGGTCCTTATCATTCTCTCCACGTTTTTGTCCCCGGAGACCCCTTCGGGCTCGACTGGCCGCTAGAATCCGCCTGACAGTCATAATATTGAGCAATAAAATCAGAAAGAATGGGGCACAAGGGGTTAAAATGAGGTTAAACATCTCAAATCCCGCCCATGACGGAGAGTTTTTGTAGCTCGATGTATGAACACAATACCAGGGAACACCGTCAATTATTTCTCCAGGCTCGTAGACAAAGCCCCAGGGGACACTCTCCAAACAGGACAGCGCACTCACTGTCCCGATAACCACAGCCGCCGTTCTCTCGGTGCAATATTTTGTTTTCAGCTTCTCACAGCAAATAGCCACAAATCGATCAACAGTGAAAACGACAGTCAGCCAGACTGAGGCCGCAGTGCTCGCATAAATCAACCACTTATTCAGTCTGCACACAGGAGTTATTCGCAGGAATGATCCGGGAAAATAAATCCCAGCAGTCCACCACAGCAGCGGATTCGAGATAACGACCCAAAGATCGGCCGCTGCCATTCCCACCAGGTAGCGAGTCACACATTTGGAGAGACCGCACTTTCCCCGGGACAGGATTACAATCGCCACCAAGTTCGCTGGAAGAGAGACAGGGATTAGCAAGCTGAGAAAATACCGAGTAGAAGCCAATGCACTGATTTCAGGGGATCCTGTAATATTTCCACTTTATTGTTGGTTTCATCGGTGGAAAGGTCGGGAGAGGACACAGAAGTGGCGGAGACAAGGGTGGAGTTTACAGTGTAAAATAAAGTCAATATTATCTGAATACGGATTCCCTACTGATGTGCGAAATGTGAAGTGGCAGGGGAAAGCTAAAACTGGTAACTACCTCCTCAGAATTAACACTGGATGGAACATTTTCTACCAGCGGCATTCCGCGTCTTGTCTGAATGAAATGAATCAACCCGGACGCGGTTGGCGGGGTTCTTCCATTGGACAATCATGAACTTCATGGGGCTCACTGTCAGCGGCAGAACAACCGAAGGACGGAACAAGAAAGGGAAATGCCAGAAATAGTCATCCAGATAAAACAGAATATGTGGGAAAACATTTAAATTCTCTCTCCGCAAAACGGTTCTCGAGCCAACCCTGACACGAGTGCTAATTGGTTTCTCTTTCCAAACCAGCTGCATGGGGATTAGAGCTTCCAGCATTCCCCGAGTTAGTTTCCTGTTCCGGCATTTGCCTCCTATCTGACTTTCCAAAAGAACATTGACCGATTCCAACAGATACAGGGCAGTCTGGCACAACTTCACAGACCGACATAACGGCTCCCACTGAATGCATCACACGGAAGCGGGGAAGAGTATTTCAACATCCAGCAGCAAACTCGGTGCCGTAGTCAGATTTCTGGAACAGTGTCAGATGTAAATACAATAGAATGCATTTCACAGTATTGATAACTATGAAGCACCACGGCGGTTGTGTTACTTGACTCTGCAATGAGTTCGTTTTGTTGTCCACCAGATGCTTTATATTCAGTCACACCGCACACTTTTCTTAAAAATCCACAAGTTTCCTCTTACAAAACGGACTGAAGTGTTACTCACAGTCGGTGCTCTAATTTTTGCAGCTCACTCGGAAAACCGCTCACATACAAGTGCAAACAATCTAATTGTATAATCTCCCATATAAAAACAATATTTATAAATGCAGTGTAGCTGCTACAAGACCAATAACACAGAAACGCGAACGTCCCAGCATTGATCACAAACCACAGGGAGAACGCTGCCTGTCCCGCCCAGCAACACAGAAATTGGCCGATTCGCTGAATTCCTGTGGCGCTTTGATTTTAGATCCAGTCCCAGAATCTGTAGTTCCAGTGTTTCCACTCCATTCCTGTAATGTGGAATACCGGTACTGGAATGTGACAGTTTAAACCAGCGGCAGAACCAATCACCACATTGGAATTAAACTTCAACATCCACCCACGGCAGCTGACAATGCGACTTACCGGGAATTCCAAAGGCTGAAATAAAAGGATAGTAAACGTCTTCTATCCGCCGGATGACTGGATACACCACGTCAGTGAGAATCTGATTCCTGTTGCTCTTGTATTCGCAGCTCCGGCAGACAGCTGATGTCATTCAATGAGACCGTGATTTATTCAGAAGATCCGTCTCCAGAGACACGGTTATGCACTTCACTAACTTTCCTCGGTTCAGTTGCTTGAACAAACATTTTAATTCAAAGCCGTTGTCTCCAATGAGAATGTTGGGGCTATTAGAGTCAAATAAATCAAAATTCTTTGGCATTACTTCACCAGTGTCTCTGGTGGAAATAGGCCGCTAGATTTAATTTCAAAGACTGAGCTTCGTCACGGAGGAGCTACATTTACAGATTTCATCTTTTTGTTGGCTAATTATTCATCTCTGAACGGAGAACAACGACACTCACCGTTCGCTACCTCTGTCCCTGTAGTTTCAAGTTTTGAACTGCCCTTGTATTGTTCAGCTTCTCCCCGATGATGCACACAAACGGAGAGATAAAGAGATACAATCTTACCATTGTATTTTCTGTTACAGTGACTGTCCTGTTGTAGATATCATTTATTATAAATTACTACAAATTACGCATTGCACACTCAGACGGAGACGTAACGTCAAGATTTTTACTCCTCGTTCATAAGAGAAATGCTAGTAATAAAGACAATACAATTCAAAACACAAACAGATTCGAACAATTATACAATAGAGAGACCGACACAACATTCAAACGGTCAAATGAGCACGCTGCTACCGTATAAAATGCAGATGCTGTAAATTCAAGGCAACACAAGGAACTTCAGCATTTTGCTAGTGGTGTTGCAGATGTAACAGTCCTTAAAGGGCATCTCAAATCTGCCGAGGGTCAAAAGAAATTGAGAAGAGATATTTCAATATGCAAATGTATAGGCAGACCGGTTAAGGAACAAAAACAGTACTCGAGGCAGGCAGATGGATAGATGCAGGCTGGCTGGAAGTGAACGAGAGAAAGACAAGAATGAGAAAAATCGTTCGATGGAAGACAGAGGGTTCTGATGTGCCTCCTGAATCCCATAGTCTCTGTTACAATGTGAGAGTGTAGAGTTCAATCTGTGCCTATCAGGCACTGGTACAGTGTGAAAATAGTGAGTGAAGGGTTCATTCAGTACCTGCCAATCGCTGGTACAGTGTGAGATTGCGGGCTTCATTCGGTACCTGTCAGTCTCTGATATCGTATGAGAGTGGGGATGTTTTTTTCTGTACTTGTCAGTCTCTGGTACAGTATAAGAGTGCCAGGTATATTCTCTACCTGGCAAATAACTCTGCTAAGAATTTCTTCCTGATGTTAGTCTGAAATCTCCGTTTAACCAGCCACCACGTGGGGCCCCGTTTCCTTGTTTAATGGATTATTTATCAAGTAGCGGTTGGCATCCACCTTACCTCTACCCCTAATGATTCTGAACAATGCTTTAGTATCTCCTCTCATTCTATGTCAACAGGCCCACTACTTTTAATTCACTATCTTTCTTCAAAGCTCACACCCTGCAGTTCTGCAATGAGTCTAGTCACCTTCAAATGAACTCTTTCCAGTGCCCTCACATCCCTCACGAAATATGGAGATCAGGATTGTACACAGTACTCAAGGCTTGGCCTCGCAAGCGTATCCACCTTAAAGAGAATCCCTCCAGATATTATCTTATTTGAGCCATTATTGTCAGGAGTGGCCGGTTGCGGTAAGACCAATGAATGTTCTTTTACCAGGATTTTATTAGCGGCCACAGGGGTAACAGTCTTTCAACACCAGGAGGCAGGCACGAAGCCGGAATGGCAGGCGGAGGTCTTACCCGGGAAAGGCTGTCTGGCGAGGGCAGACGATTACGGGAGCTTCAGGCAAGAATCAGGTTCCAAACAGGCAGAATCCGTAAACACAGAATTCAACAATTTCCGTTGAAAGTAGTCACTATAGCAGGCTGGAACGACTCAGTTCAAGACTGGGACGAACAGGCAAAGAGGATGAGTCGAGGCAGGGTTTAAATGGACCGGGCAATGAGCGAGAACAGAAACAGCTGGGTGCTATTGAGGAGATAAGTGGGTAATTGGAGAGAGTCCAATTAGGGAAGGGGCTGGTTCAAAGCCCACAGGGCCAGGTGAAAGAAGGTAGAATTTAAGGGCTGTCGTGGTCCAGAGCTATCAGCAGAGCCCCTTTGACCCAGTGTTCGGGCGGGATCCGTAACAATCATATAGCCCAACATTGTATTGGCCTTCCTATCTGCTTCAGTGCATTGTCTAGGTGTTGATAGTGATGTCTAGCAGGGCACCCAAATCCTTCTCACAAAACACATTTCTCTCTCGAGAACCTTATTGTATGTTTACACCTAATATTTCTACTTCATATATGTAATATTTTACATTTACGTACATTAGATTTCATCTGCCATTTATCTGCGCACATCGGGACCTTATTTAGATCTAACTGTATTGATTTTGATGCCTGTCGGTTATCGGCCCATCAGCAAGCTTAACTCGTTTATTGGTTTTCTGCTTATCCAAATCATTAATGTAAATTTTAAAAAAAAACAGCCGTGGCCCCAAAATTCGTTCTTGGGGAAACCCACTTATATCTTCTTCCAGGTGTAAAAATCATCCTCTCACCATTACTCATTGTTCTGCTTCTGAGCTAATTCAGCACAAATTCGCTTCCCACACCCTGAATCCCTACCTCCTGTAATTTGATTATTAACCTCTTGGGGGCACCGTGTGAAAAACCTGCTGAGAGTCCAAGTAAATGATAGCAAAATGATACCAATATTTTGGCCGATCGAGTCTTCTCCACCATTCAATGATGGCTGATCTTTTTGTTGTTTCTCCTCAACCACATTACCTGGCCTTCTCCTCATAACATTTGATGCCATGGCCAATCAAGAACTTCTCCAACTCTGGCTTAAGGACAACCAACGACTGGACTCTACAGCTGCGCGTGGCAACAAATTCACCACTTTGGCGAATGAATGAATGCTATCATTGCATTTGTCCCTCTAACAAGCAGCTCAACGTGAAAACTAAGTTTTGGGGTGTTCTGCACAAGGATTCCCAAGTCCCTTTGCATCTCTGATTTTTTTTTGAATTTTCTACCCCTTTTGAAAATAGACCGAACATCCACTTCCAATACCAAATTGCATGATGATGCTTTTTCCAACATAATTTCTCATTTGCTACTTTCTTGCCCATTGTCCTAATACATCCAAGTTCCTCTGCATCCTAACTGCTTCCTCAACACTACCTGCCACCACCTCCCACCAATCTTCCTAACAGCTGCAGACTTGGTAAAAAAAACCCTTCTGTTTCACCATCTAAATCATTTATATACAGAGTATAAAGGAGCGGACCGAACACCAACCCGTGTGGAACACCGCTAGTCACTGTCAGTCAAGCAGACACGAATCCCTTTATTCCCACTCGCTGCATGTCTGTGCTTATGCGATGCTTTTTCAACTCATTCTTTATCAATGCTTCCCTTATCTTACCCAAGATAAATGTTAAGCGTACTAGAACGTAATCCCAAAGGTCAGTGTAGTCAAATTTCTTATATACCCGGAAAATACCATTTGAAGTCCTTCAGGATTTCACCAATCTTCACAGAATTTTGAAAAAAAAATCTTATTAGATGATTTAATTTGTATTCATAGACTTGTAAAGTGCGCTTTGATATATGTTGTCTGATAGGGATATTTATTAACTTCCAACCTTCTCAGTCGAGGCAGGCCCTCAATTTCCAATCTCTGAGCCTCTATAAGCAACTTTATTTTTCTCTACACTTACTGGCATGTTGCTAACATCTTTGTAGATGAACACTTTAGCAAAATAACACGTAAGTGCATCTGTTATGTCCTCCGCTGCATAACTTAACACCCCAATGTAATGCATAACACATCCAATTTCCGACTTAACGTCTCTTTAAAGACTAATGTATTGACAAAATCTCGGGGTAAATCTTAGCACTAACACCAATATAATGCTAAGGTAGTCTATGACAATATGATTTTTTCGCTTGACTATAGGTCCGGTATTTTCATATGCACTATGTTTAAAAGTTGTTCCTATTTTTTCTGTATTCCTTTTATAGATGTCTTTTCGAAACTGAAAAGCAGAAAACCTACAACACAATACAGGTCCTTCGGCCCACAAGGTTGTGCCAAACAAGCCACTACTCAAGAAATTGCTAGTCTTACTTTAGCCCTCTATTTTTCTAAGCTCCATGTACCTATTCAAATGTCCCTTAAAAGACCCTATCTTATCCGCCTCACCACCTTTGCCGGCAGCCTATTCCACGCGCTCACCACTCTTTTACTAAAAACCTTACGCCTGACTGTCCTCTATACCTACTCCTCAGCACCTTAAACCGGTCCTCTTCTGGCAAACATTTTAGCCCTGGACAAAGCCTCTGACTCTCCACACGATCAACGCCTCACAACATGTTATACAACTCTATCAGGTCACCTCACATCCTCCGTCGCTCGAAGGAGAAAGGGCGATTGCACTCAACGTATCCTCAAAAGACATTCTCCTGAATCCAGGCAACATCCTTGTAAATCTTGTCTGCACCATTTCTATGGCTTCCACATCCATCCTGTAGTGTTGCGACCAAAACTGAGCACAGTACTCCAAGTGGGGTCTGACCGACATTACCTCTCGGCTCCGAAATTCAATTCCACGATTGATGAAGGCCAATGCACCGTACGCCTTCATAATCACTGAGTAAACCTATGCAGCTGCTTTGAGCGTCCTTTAGACTCGGGCCCCAAGATCCCTCTGATCCTCCACACTGCCAAGAAAATTCGACTGGTTACACTATTCCTCACAGAAAATACTGGAGTAATTCAGCAGGCCGGGCAACATCTATAGAAAATAGTAAATGTCGACGTAAGGTCTCGGCCCGAAACGTCGACTGTATTTCTTCCTATAGATGCTGCCAGGCCTGCTGCGTTCCACCAGCAGTTTGTGTGCGCTTGTTGAATTTCCGGCATCTGCAGATTTCCTTCTTTTAAAGTTTTAAAGTGTCGACGTTTTGGGTTGAGATCCTTCATCAGAGTCCTGTCACCTGTTTACTCTTTTCCATTTTCTGTGTGTTGCCTTCGAGTTAGACAACGGCTGTTTCCAGATTATTCGGACAGCATCACTGACCTCACCATCCGAGAGATATCCACTTTGCACATCACGTCCCGCTCTGTTGAATTGATGCTATTACTCTTGCTCCTCGGTTCTGACAAAACTGCCTGACCTTGGCGTATATCTTTTACAGTATCAACCACTCCTCCTCCCGTTATAAGCGGTCCTGTCCTTCACCCTCCTTTTTTTTCTTCCTACCTATCGGTTCTCCTGCCCTCGTCCTCCCTGAAAGATCTTCCAGTAAAGAATTTTACAAAAAAAATTACGAAGTACCATCACGTTGATTGCATTGGGTGTACCAACAAAATGGACTGAGTTCAATGGGGTTTAAATGTCCTCTGAGCCTTCACAGGAGGTGCTGTCCTGTCATTCCACTGCTTTTAGTGCTTCAGGCCACAGCGTGTCAGAATATCTCCAAATTTCTACAAGTCCGGCAATGTGCGGTACACTCGGCGAGCAGCAGTGATGTTAACCAGAGCGGTTGGAGAGAGAGAGAGAGCGAGAGAGACAGAGAGAGAGAGAGAGAGAGAGAGAGAGAGAGAGAGAGAGAGAGAGAGAGAGAGAGAGAGAGAGAGAGAGAGAGAGAGAGAGAGAGAGAGAGAGAGAGAGAGAGAGAGAGAGAGAGAGAGAGAGAGAGAGAGAGAGAGAGAGAGAGAGAGAGAGAGAGAGAGAGGGTAGAGGGAGGGAGACAGAGAGAGAGAAAGATGCTGTGAACCCCAGAACAAAAGACATAGTGAGGGAAAGTGGGAACTGACATGGTTGGCTGATCCCGGAATCCCGGTCAGTGACAACCTGATCAACTTGTGTAGTAAGAACACACTTCTGAGCTGCCACAGCACAGCACCTGTTAGTGAGGGAACAGGCCTGTATAAAATTAAATGCAAGGACAAAGATTTATCAAAACATATTACTCCAACCTGATTGGATTTCTCTGCACTCTGCTAATGCCCCTCCAACCCCCTTCTCCATTTCGCACCTCTTTTTTGCTCTCTCACCTGATCGTCTGCCCGTCCATCGCCTCCCTCTAGTGAGCCTCCGTCCTTTCGTCCTTTCATGAACTTCAGTCTGTTTCATCTATAAACTTCCCATCTCTTCAGTTCATCACGCCCTCCTGGCCCGAAAGACTCACGATGAAGGGAATAAAAACGGCTTAAAGGTACTGACCTTTTCCTTGGCGAATAAAACTGCCTCAACCCTTTCTGTTCTTACAGGCAGGGGTTACCTAAGATGCAGGTTACTATTTCCTGAACGAACGTCCAATAAGGTCGATCCTGTATCAAACGGCCGACGACACCGACATTATTCGATCCTTCGGTTTTCCGTACTTCGGTAAATTCTTCACTCTCCAACTGGATTGCAAAGGAAGATCAAACCAAAACTGGCAGCCTTTGTTGAAACTGCCGGCAATAACCTTTGAGACTTGAGATAGAAAGTAAAACTCCACGTTAAAACAAAACTGCGTAATGAGATGAATTAGCATCATAATGGAGTAAATGACGAATTAAATTACGAACTAACCTGCGTCACAGCAGGGCTTTCCCGTTTTATACTTGTTGGAATAGGCCATCTCATGTCCTCACACTGGCGGGAAAATTACAGCATGTGACCTCAGACTGACGGGAAACTACATCACCCCACCATCACCAGACCATTGTATCATGCTCACCTATAGTCAATTACATCAGGGTCATAAGACAGTCACAAGCTACGCACGGGGTATGTAACAAGTTGGAAAACTTTCCTAAGGACTGTTATTTGTGCCTCTGTTTCATGAAAAAAAAATCTAAGAAGTTATAAAACGAAAAGTGTTATTTTTTATTTGAGCTTCAAAGCTTGCGTTGCGAATTGAGGGTATTCGTTGGGAATTCAGTCGGATGAGTGAATTTGGTCGTGCTTCACATTCGGCTGATATTGTGCGTGGCACCCTAATAAAAATAAATCACTGAGTGTAGAAATCCGGCAGACTTATTGGTTTTTCACCTGGCAGCTATCAGCCTTCTCCTTCCCACTCTCCCACCCCCCCACCTTATTCATAGGCCTCTGCCCCCTTCCTCATCAGACCTGTGGAAGGATCTTAGACCGAAGCGTTGAGAGCTCGTTTCCACGGATGCTGCCCGACCTGCTGAGTTCCTCTCGCACGTTGTACGTGTTGCTTCAATGAGCTCAGTGGAAGCTCCTGCTCTGAGCATCAACTCCAGAAGTCCAGATGTTCTTTTTCATGCGCTGGAATATGAGAGTTTCAGAAAGGACGATCATTTGAATTCATCTGAATTTTTTTCTGACCTTCCTGAAATGCTGACTCCGATGCTAATCCTTCACTTGATACTGGATCTGTGACCAGCGTCTTTGAGACTGAACCGACCCATTAACACGTCTGCAACCCGAAATGTTAATCGTAAGTTTCTGCCCACTGACGCAACCGACCAGCGTTCTCTCCATTTTTTCCACTCGAGGCTGGCTTGTAGGGTTATCTGGTGGATACATTCGCTTTAAAGTTTTAACCTGCACAAAAGATCTTAAATCCAAATCTGGAATGTGGAGTTGAACCTGCCTGAACACACACAGATCAGTGATGCCACCGCCACGGTCCGTCAGTGCATTTGAGATTGGGACAAATGGTAACAGACACATAAGTTACTGAAAGCCCTTTGATCTACCTGTAAAATACATTTCTTGTCAATGCAGTTAACATCATTTTCATATTGGAGGCATTTGTTCATTCGGTTTAATTTTAAGTGATTTCTGGGTGGGGCCTGTGGGGATGAAGCGAGATGGAGAACCGATGATGAAACGATGATCAATCTGGATGGTGGAACAGTTTCGGTGGGTCGATGGCCTGCACCTGCGGCTCCATGTGGTTCAATGCGTACGTTTTAATTTAGAGATAGGAACACGGGGGCGCGGTAGTGGGGGAGAGAGTTTTACTTCTATCGCTGTTGCTTTGTGTCACGAATATATTACGGTGGAGTTCCATATATGAGCTCGTGGGTTCAGGCTTCATGGCATATCCAAGCAGATGAAAGGGAACTTCGAAATCTTTCGGTGCTTACAACGGATCTGGGCTGTGTATTTGAACCCATTGCTGGGGACGTGGCATCCGTCAGGGGCAAACCACCCCGAATACTGCACGGAGACTTTGTTCCTCAGATTCACGACTCCAGGACACAGCACCGCGAAGGGTCAGTTTCACCGACGAACAACTGCACGGGTTGGAAAATCTCCCTTACTGCAAACAACAGCATTTCAGCACCGTTTTCAACACTTGGCCCAGGCAAGTTGTTCGGGAGTTATGGTAATCGTTTATTCGCCAAACATTAAATCGCTTTTGCATTTGAGATTTGTAACTAAAAATATATTTTTTTAAAAAAAAGCATAAAAGCAACATGCAGCTAATGTGTCCAGAAACTGTTTAGTTCAGTTTGACAAACAGACAAAGTGAGCTGCTAGTCAAACACCGAAGAAATTTTGACAAACAAAATTTCGACATTTAGTGAAAGTTCAAAGTATAATTTATTTTCAGAGTACGTTCATTTCAACACGTACAGCCCTGGGATTCTTTTTCCTGCCGAAATACTCAGCACATCTAAGGAATATTAACTGTAAACAGTTTGGATTCTGGTGAATAGTAGGTTTCCACAGAATTCTGCTTTAGGGCCTTTTCTAACATCATAAGCCAATGCTTTGGATGGTAGAATTGATATCTTCTAGACAGCATTGCGGATAATACGAAGACAAGTGAAGGGACTGCAAGTGTTGTGGAAGTATAGAGCATTTTAAAAGGGATTGGGGAATTAGGGGAATTGAAGGTCAATGGTAAACAGCGTCTGGAAATGTATGACGTGTTTTTGATCGACGAAATAAATACTTTTTTTATAATTGTGCAGGCAGAACAAAGGAATGTGTGAATCCTCTTTCACGATTCAGCAAAAGGTTCCTTTGGAGGTTGAGTCGATGTAACGAAGTCAAATGCAATGTTACTATTCATTGCAGACTACTGAACTATAACAACAGGGATGTAATTGTGAGCCATAAGGAGCCACTAGCGAGGGCTCAGTTGGCGTATCGTGAGCAGTTTTCCGTCTCTTAATAAGAAGTAATGTGGTGTCATTCAGCAGCGTTCAGGGGAGCTTCAGGAAAATTATTCCGAATGAAATCGAGTAAGGACTGATGATTTTAAGTCAGTAATCAGAGGAATTCAGAAACATGGAGGTGTGCACGATCGCGGTGAAATCTATCGAATACAGAATGGACTCAGTTGAGTGGATATAGAAAGGATTCTTCTGTGGTTTAGAGCCAATGACCAAAAGAGGTTGCCTCAGAATAGAGGGACTTCCATTTCAATCCGAGACAAGGGGGTATTGCTTGGCCCAGAGAGTGATGAAGCTGTGGAACTCCTTGTGTTAGGCGGCTACGGAGGCCAATAACTTGGGTATACATAAGGCAGAGTGCGATAAATTCTTAATTAGTTCTTAATTCTTAACTTGTCTTTCTACAGGAAATAAAGCATTTCTTGCCAGCATGCACCGAGACCTACAAGGACTTGTAGACCGTTTACAACTAATACTCTTTCTACAAGGTTTGAAAGCAATGCTTATCTCCAGCAACACAAGGTAAAAAATCTACCAACGCTTTCCATTGTCTCTGCCATCGTCACTACAGTATTATCAGAACGTTCGGTGTCCTTTTTAGCATCGAGCATTGTCAAGTCAAACTAGAGTTTCTAGAAAGAATTGAGACCTGGAGACAAAAGAAAATAAAATTTAAAAGTAAGAGCAAGAATCCACTGATAGACCGAAAGGAATCCATTGCCCGAGGGCTGCTTCTGCCAGGAACATTGGGGGACCCCGCAGTATTACAGCAACGAAACCTATAGGGAAACAAGCTGACGCCAGGGTTTCATGATCCAGTCATATTTTTTTCTTTTATGACAGATATCCCTGTAACAACCGATGAACCAGTGGCTTGAAAGAGAAAAAATAAAATCACACTTGCTCTACGAAGTTCACGGACTCAGATTTCAGCTTTAATGCAAAGTTCTGAACAGAATTTCTGGAATGCCACAATAAGAACAGAGCCTCATAATTCGTCGGTAAAGTCGTCAACCTTCCCCACTCCCACAAGCACCCGTTTATCTTACGCATTTTGCTGACTTTTCTGGAACTGAGAAGTTTCTACCTTCCGACATTAATATTGGACCCTTTCCCAGAAAAATGTATGATATCGAAATTTATTTGAAGCCTCATCAAAGCTTACAATTCGATTTTCGTTCTACTTACAGTGTGGGCAGTCTAACGTAACGACACGTTTGACTGCATTCTTCAGCTGCTCCCTGAATTTCCTCTGCGACAGAGTGTAGATACAAATGTTCGTGCAGATACAAAGAAACTGAAATATGTACCCACACTGTTGCAGGATGTACCTCGGAGTATTCAAATATTTGTCTGTATAAAAGTAATTGTGCACTTGCCAGTTAAGAGTATATATAATATAGGGGATCCATAACACTATGAAATTGCCTGATAGGGCGAACAACAAAATCATTGACTTTCTCCGGTTCTCCACCTCTCTGTCCTTCTTATTCTCTGTGTCGTTCCTGAGCCTTCGGCGGGCTCTGTTTGCTGCTATTATATGAATGACTGTTAAAACATTAAAAATTATGATCAATCCGATTGGCTCTAAAGGTGTAGCAATAGTATTAAACAATTGGTATGCTCTCCAAAGTGATAAATTCATGTAATCCGTTGTCACAGTGCATCGCCAGGGTACGTTGTCAATGATAAGGTAAGGTTTTATCGCAAAATATAACGGAACACGCCTCGCACAATTTCCTAAACTCACAATTACGATCACCATAGTTGCTGTCCTCTCGGTGCAGTATCGCTCCCGCAGCTTTTGAAAACAGATTGCAATACAACGATCGAACGTGAAAACCGTTGTAAACCAAACAGAACAGTCCATGGCTGCTACCCTCAGGACTTGGGTCGCGGCGCAAATCGGCGTAATGAGGAGGGAGATGGCATAAATATAAATATTATTGATATGATCCAGTACAACAGCAAAATAACACACATTAAATCAGCCGCTGCCATTCCCACCAGGTACCGGGAGACGCACTTAGAGAGTCCACACTTTCCATGAGAGATGATCACAATCGCAATTACGTTAACTGTAAGGACGTAAAAGAGATTCAGTTACACACGAATTAAAAATTATTGATGAATTTTACTTGAAAGGGATACATAGATATTTGCTGAACGGAACTGCTTGAACATCATTCATCTGACCCTGTGCTGTGTCCAGGTGTCCTCAATTCCAGGAGTGGGAAAATAGCCTCTACAGGCTGATCAGCTGCCCTTCCGTTAGAAGGTCACACAGATCGGTTTGACAGTGGAGCTGCATCTTTCTAGTTGACGGCAGGGATACTAATCGGCGGCGAACAGCCCCACTGATTTATACTGACCCAATCATATTCAAAACTGAGCATTATTGCATCTTCTTTGGGTGATTTGAATAACCATTAGAAAAAAGCGAGAAATAATATTCGCCCTTTTTTGTTCTGGGACTAGAACAACAAAAATCCTTCGTGTTAGGGTTAGGGTTAGCCTAACCTAACCCTAACCCTAAACTGGGGACCAAGCAGACAAAGCGGCAGGGAAAAGGAATATTTTCTTTCCATTTTTAGAAAGATTTTCCTTTCTACATGAAAGCAGATCTGATTGCGAGGGACATGTACCTTTTAAACTTAGGAAAGTTCAATAGGGTAAAATGCTGAGACAATATCAATATTACAGAGAAGTCAAATGATGTTATTAACAAAAGATTCCGATGTTAAATAAACGATCAAAATGACAGTGAAAAATACAATGAAGACATGCTTAACCTGGACAGGCTTAAAATACTCATTAAATTTGGCATCATCAGTAACAAGTTTTAAACTGACTATAACATTAAGTAGCAGCTACAGTAAGTTGAACAATATACCCTTGCAATAGTCAACGCCAAATACTTACCCGGGATGCCAATCGCTGCCAATATAGGATAGTAAATACTCGCTATAGAGAAAATTACAGGATATCCCATTTTCTGTGCTAAGTAGCAATCGATTCCAAATGCGACTACTGCTGATATCTACTCTTGATGGTTTCTTATACAGTGGAGGACAATAAACCATGCACCTAATTGACCACATCAGTGACAGCCCACTGAATAAACAATTCAGGAACACCTGCCAGTCGCTCTTCGGAGAATCGGAATGTAACAATTATGTTTAATCGTGTTGTTTATCCTTTAAAATGTACGCGTTCCACGTTTCAAATGGATCAATGTTTTACTCAATATATTTACAGCATGGAGGATCACCCTCAAATAGTTACCATTTGTAATAAATAAAACTTTTTTTTACATCGGAATCTTTTGTTAATAATAAAATTCAGCGTATTAAGATTTCTTCTGGAAGGGAATAATTTGTAGAGTCCTACTTGCACCCGGATTTTTACCAATACAGTAACATTCTATCCCAGCTTTACCTTCGAAATGGCACATTTTCTGCAATTCCTTGCAGCTGAATTGTGTTCATACTTTCTTGATGCCTTTTGCTGTTTATTATTCTTTTTCAGATGTTACAAGACTCATAACCTATCAGAATATTTATTGCGTCTGAAGGCAAATAATGTACAAAGGCAGTGTACATACGTGATGCTTGTGGCGATATTTTCCTTATCTGATTTAAGAAATGTTCATTAAAGACAAATACATTGATAAGCGCAAAACAAAAGTGGCATAAGTTAACAGTAACTTATAATTGTACTGTCCTTGAAGTGTGGCAAATCCCATTCATTCCCGGACCCAATAAATCACAACTAGATCAGTTTTGTTGTTCTGGTTGTTTTTGTTTTCTTTTTGTTTTTTGTTTGCTTTCGTTCTAATCCCACGTTATTTTATTTTGGAACATTCTGCCTGGGAAGCCGCACGTCGTGATTATATCTCCATAAAGCATTTCATGGCTAGTCCTGGTTGTCGTCTGAAAGGTGCCAAAACGATGTACAAGTATAGAGCAGGAATGACAGGAGCTGCAGTTTCTTGGATCTCTGAAGTAAATACCTCTCCACTGTTTCCAGAACCTATCTGCCTCACTGCTGTTCATACTATTTCCGTCTTAGTTAATTTTCTGTCCAAACTGCAAGGCCAAATGTAAGCTGCTTGTCTCTGAGGTTCCCTAACTGCATTGCTCTTCGGCTCATTCATAATTCCTTTCCGGAGTAGTGGTGGTTTCACATCCGATCACCTTCACTGTTGCAATGTCCATAAACGCGGACGCCAGGAGCATCTTTCCCCGTGTCCATGATGGCTCCAGCTCGAAGCAACTCCTCATTAATCCTCAATTCTCAGCATTTCATTAATATTTAGAACATAGAATAGTACAACACATTATAGGCCCTTCGGCTCACAAGGTTGCGCCGGCCCTCAAACCCTGCTTCCCATATAATCCCCCACCTTAAGTTCCTCCATATACCTGTCTAGTAATCTCTTAAATTTCACTAGAGTATCTACCTCCACCACTGACTCAGGCAGTGCATTCTACGCACCAACCACTCTCTGAGTGAAAAACCTTCTTCTAATATCCCCCATTGAACTTCCCTCCCCTTAACTTAAAGCCATCTCCTCTTGTTCTGAGCAGTGGTACCATGGGGAAGAGGCGCTGGCTGTCCACTCTGTCTATTCCTCTTAATATCTTGTACACCTTTATCATGTCTCCTCTCATCCTCCTTCTCCCCAAATAGTATAGCCCTAGCTCTCCTAATCTCTGATTCTAATCCATACTCTCTAAACCAGGTTGCATCCTGGTAAATATCCTCTGTACCCTTTCCAATGTTTCCACATCCTTATTATAGTGAGCCGAACAGAACTAGACCCAGTACTCCAAGTGTGGCCTAACTAGAGTTTTATAGAGCTCCATCATTACATCGCGTCTCGTAAACTCTATGCCTCTATTTATGAAAGCTAACACCCCATAAGCGTTATTCACTACCTTTCCTACCTGTGAGGCAACGTTCAGGGATCTATGGACATATACCCTAGATCCCTCTCCTCCCCCACACTACCAAGTATCCCGCCATTTTCTACTCTGCCTTGGTGTTTGTCCTTCCAAAGTGTACCACCTCACACTTATCCGCGTTCAACTCCACCTGCCACTTCTCAGCACATCTTTTCCACATCTATTCTTTCCAGTCATTTCAAAATTAGGGAGCTTTCAATGAGAACCCCTTTCATCCTTCTAAATTCCATAAGATCAAAAGACAACAGAACAGAATAAGGACTTTCGGTCCATGGAGTCTGCTCCGCCATTAAACCATGGCTCTCCCTCTTCAAAGTCATTCGACGGCTTATCCCAGTAGCTTTGATGCCATGTCCGATCCTGAATCTGTCTTTTCGTGTCGTAAGCACACCCAGCGGCCTGGCCTCCACAGCTGCGTATGGTAGCAAATTCCACAAATTCACAACATGTTTTTGTGAGCATAGGCCCAACGCCAGCAAACGTTGTTAATATGGTAAATCTGTCATTCCCATAATTGTCCTATCGTCCGTCGGCACATCTTACGAATCCTCTCATGTACCAGTACATATTCTCCGAGATAGAGAGCCCAAACCCATTTACGATATTCCAGTTCAGACCTCATCAGTGTCTTATATAGCCTCAGTATCACTTCACCGTTGTTATAGTCTAGACCTTTTGAAAGTAAAGCTAACATTGCATGTTTGGCTTCCTCACCACGGACTAAGCTTGCGAATTGTCCATGTTGGAATAAAGGCAACTACACAGGCAAATAGGAAAGCTTGCCCCGGTGGATTGGCGAAGGATACTGGCGGGGATGAAGGCAGAACAGAGATGGCAGCAGTTTAAGGGCATATTTCACAAGGCGCAAGATAGATGTCTATCATAGAGGAGGAAGTTCTCAAAAGGCAGTGGTCGGCATCTGTGGCTGGCAAAAGAAGTTAACGACTAGATAATTGCCGAATAAAGGACACGTAATGGCGCAATTATAGGTAGGGAGTAGGATGTTTTTGAGAGTTTTAAAATCCACCAATAAAAAAAAAACTTAAAAGATATAACAAGGGAAAAGATAAAATATGAAGGCAGACTAAGTAATAACATGAAGCATGACACCAAAAGTAGTTATTTTATTTTTCTATCTTTCTTATTATTATATAAAAAGCGAAAAGCATGTGAGAGTTGATATAGGAACTTTGAAAAGTCATGCTGGTGAATTAGTAATATTGGATAAAAGAAAATGGCAGATGAACTTAATGGGTAATTTGCATCGGCCTTCACTATGGCGGTCCGTGGTTTTCAGGGAGCAGGACCGTCGATTTGTTGGGGCATTGTCCTGGAGAACTGGAAGTTTGCAAAGATTAATATTTTAAGAAGGTAGGAAGGCAATAGAAAATAAACTATGGGCCAATTGGTCTGTCTGCATGGTTGGGTAAATTTTGGAGCCTATCATTAAAGATGAAATTTTGGGGAATTATAAAAAAAGTCAATCTTATATGATTTATGTAAAGGGAAATATTGTCTGACAAATCTGTTAGAAGTTTTGAGGAAGTAAGTAGCAAGGTGGACAAAGGAGAGACGTAGGATGTCATTTACAGTATTTTCAGAAGACCTATGATGTTGCGACACATGAGGCCGTTTAATAAGATAAAATCGGATCAAGTTCCAGCAAAGAAATGGGCATGGATAGCAGAATGGCCAGCAGGCAGGTGGCAACGAATGGAATAAAATATACCATTTAAGGTTCGCTGCTGATGAATGATGATGTTCCTCAGGACTCTGTATAAGGACAGCAGTTCCTTTTTTTCACATTTTTGCCAATTATTTAGATAATGGAATTGATTGTTCCGTGGTAAATTTTGTGAATGATACGAAGACAGGTGTAAGGGTAGATAATACTGAGAAAGCAATGGCTCTTAGACAAATTGCAAGAACTGACAAAAATGGCAGAAGGAATATCGTGCTGGGATTGTAGGATAATGCGTTTGGGTAAAAGGAAGAACAGTGCCAACTATTACCTCAAAGGGAAGAGGTGCAGACGGACTGAGAAGCTTTTGTACAAGACTACCAGATTGTGGAAATTCTGAGCATTTATACGCCGCTAGTCAGGGCGCACTTAGACAATTGTCAACAGTTTGGCGCCCCATATGTCAGAAGGGATGTATCATCATTGCAAAGAATTCAGGCGAGGTTTAAGAGGTTGATTCCGGAAATGAAATGGTTAACATATGATGAGCGGTTTGCAATTTTGAGCCAGTACTCACTGGAATTTAAAGGAATACATTTGATTTGATTGAAACCTACCGAATGGTGAAATGACTGGATAGGGGGATATCGAGAGGATCTTACCGTGGTGCGCTATACATAAATACTGTGCATACCTTCAAAACCAGGCGCACCCCTTCAAAACTCAATACAGACGATTGTTTTTTAATCCGGAGAATAGCAAAACTGTGGTATGCTCTTCCACAGACTGCGTGAGTATAGTTAAGTGGAAGTTAATCGTTTCATGATCGCTCAATGCATCAAAGGATATGGCGAGAATGCAGATCTATAGGGTTGAGAGGGATCCGGATCTGCCGTGATGGGATGGGTGATCTGACTCGATGGGATGAATGAGCTATTTCAGCACCCGTACCTGATCGTCGTAGGTTCTTATGAGATCCCTATTGCTGATTTATCTGTAAAATGTAAAAAAAAACACTAACCTGAGCCCGAAACGACGACGGTTTGCTGTTTTGTTATGGGTGCTGCCTGTATCGCTGAATTCTACAGCATTTTTATTTTGATTGTGTATGTTGCTTCAGTACCTGTAAGCCGTTTCTCTGCATGGTTCAATTAATTGTGAAATATATCGGGCTCCCTCACAAACTTGTAATATCCCATTTTGTTTTATAATTAATTTATTTTACCCAACTTTTCAGCACGGGATAGATACCATCGACAATGGGATCCGGCCGCGCAATGAAATCCTACAGACCAGTTCCCCCATTAACAAGTCTGTCGATGGACTGGGAACGAAAATGGAACTCCCGGAGAACATCTTCGCAGCCGCGGGTGAATGCACGGAACGCTCAGACGCAGCGTCGGGAACTGAACACCACTCACTGGCACTGTTAGAAGACCAAGTTAACTGTCAGTTTACAAAAGCAGACCTGACACCATTTTGGGCACAATTTTGTTATAATGGGGAGGATATTTACAATAAAGCCTCGATGTATTTATAAGGGGTGCAAGGTTCAGGAGACTAAATGTACACCTCACTAATATTGCAGATGACAGGAAAAAAGTGCGGCCAGTCGGATGAGATGAAGGGCTACATGCAGGCAGATTCGAAAATGGTGACGAATACTACCCTAATAGTGATATATTTGTATCTGCGCAGCATATGGAATAAAGCACATAACGTAAGGCTCCAATAGACGTTGGTGTGTAAGGCATTGTTGGCCTCACAGTGTTGTGGCTGAATGCAGATTTTAATTTAGGGGCTAACATGCATTGAATTGTTAAAATTCAGCCGGTATGGAAATTAATAGATATCACGCGTATTCCGAACCACGGTTAGCTGCAAAGCTTACCTGAATATCTATTGTCCAGTTTTGAGAACTTCACTGTGGTATGTAATCACTGGACCTCTCAATGCCTTGCCTTCCTGGCCCTTGATATATAGTCAATGTCCTTATCAGATCTTAGATATCCGTGGTTCTGGCTTCTCTGGGTAACCTGTGTCAGATGTCTATTGGCTCTGCTCCAGGAAGCGTTGCGCTTCTTACAAGTAACAAATTGCAATTAACATTTTTAAAGTTCTGAATCAGAACTTATCAACGAATTACTCAGGTAAGACATGGACTGTCCTGTCCATAAACCTACATGTTCTATCTTACTAAGGAATATTTTGCAGGATTAACATTTGTATTTATGTAAATTCGACTCCTGTTCAAGACAATATCAGAACATAACTGTGGCCAATTTAAGCAACGCACACAAAATGCAGGAGGAAATCGGCGGTCGAGGCAGGATCGATGGAATACAGAAAACTTTTGGGGTTTAATCAACACGTACAAACAAGCTGGATGAACTCAGCAGGTCGGGCAGCATCCGTTGAAAGGAGCAGTCAACGTTTCGAGCCGAGACCCTTCGTCAGGACTTGTCTGTTCCTATCCCACTCCAATACTATTGTAAAGGAGATAGAATTGTGATCACTAACTCCAAAATGCTCTCCCTCTGAAAGATTTGACACCTGACCAGTTTCATTCCCCAATAACAGATTAAGCAAAGCTTCTCCTCCTGTCGGCTTATCTACAGATTCTGTCAAGAAACATTCCGGAACACGCCTGACAAACTCGACCTAAATATTTCCCTCGGAACCACTTGCTGCAGTGAGATGCCAATCAATATTTGCCAGATTAAAATTACTATTACAACTTTTCAGAATCGGTTTCGCTATCTGCTCCTTGATGTCCCTGTTGCTATGTGTGGTCTATAAAAAACACCCAGTAGAGTTATTGACCCCTTTCAGTTCCTAACTTGAACCCACCGAGACTCCGGAGAGAAACCCTCCATGAATTCCTCCTTTTCTGCATCCGTGCCACTACATCTGATCAACAGTGCCACGTCCCCTCCACTTTTGCCTTCCTCCCTGTCCTTTCTGAAACATCTGAAGTCTGGCAAATGATGTAAACATTCCGGCCCTTGAGCTATTCAAGTCTCCGTAACGGCCACAATTTCATAGATCCGAGTATTGATCCACGATGGAATCGCACCCGCTATTTATATATTTATTTGTTGTAATGCACATTTCTGTTTTTTCTCTCAATTATATATATATATATATTGCATTTTATTGCCACCGCAACGTTATAAGATTTCAGGAGATTTATCCAGAATCTCCGGAGGAGATTGCAGAGTTACTTAATGAATGCCTTGCTTCACTATTCACTACGGAAAAGGATCTTAGCGATTGTAGGGATGTCTCAGAACGGACTGAAAAGCCTGAGGAAAGAAAGAGGATTTGCTGGGGTTCTTGCAAAGCCTCAAGTTGGAATAGTCTCTGGGACGAGATTTAACCCAGGTTACTGTGGATGGCGGCGGAGGAGATTGCTGAGCCTCTGGTGACTATCTTTGCATCATCAATGCGGATCAGACTAGTTCCGGAAGACTGGAGGGTTGCAGATGTTGTTCCATTATTCAAGAAAGTGAGTGGAAATAGTCCAGGAAATTATAGACCAGTGAATCTTACTTCAATGGTTGGTAAGTTTATGGACGATATCCAGAGGAGCAGGATTTATGAATAATTGGTGAGGCATAATATGATTAGTAATAGCATGCATTTACCAGAGGTAGGTTCTACCTTACAAGATGGACAGTAGTTCGTATGGATTTCAGTGAGGCATTTGATAAGGTACCCCATGCAATGCTTATTGAGAAAGCAAGGAGGCATGGAATCCAAGGGGACAGAAGGCACAGCGTGGTTGTGGACGGGTCATATTCTGCATGGAGGTCCGTGACCAATAGTCTGCCTCAGGGATCTGTTCTACGACCCCTAATCTGGATGAGGACGTTGAGGGATGTGTTAATAATTTGCTGATGACTCAAAAATGGGGATGTTGTGGCTGGTATGGAGGGCTGACAGAAGTTCCAGTGGGGCATTGATAGGATGTAAAATTGGGCTGAGAGGTGGCAGATAGACATTCAACCTAAATAAATGTGAAGTGGTTCATTGTGGTAGGTCAAATATCATGACAGAATACAGTATTCATGGTAAGACGCTTCGCAGAGGATCAGAAGGATCTTGTAGTCTGTGTCCATAGGACTTTCAAACCTGCTGCGAACGTTGACTCTGTGGTTAAGAAAGCATACTGTGCATTGGCCTTCATCAATCGTGTGATTGACTTTAGGAGTTGGGTGGTAATGTTGCAGCTATATAAGTCCCTGGTCAGACTGCACTTGCTCAATCCTGGTCGCCTCACTCACTACAAGATGGGTGCAGAAACTACATAAAGGGTGCAGAGAAGATTTACAAGGATGTTTCCTGGATTGGGGAGCATGCCTTATGAAAACAGGTTGAGTGAACTCGGCATCTTCTCCTTGGAGCGACGGAGGATGAGAGGTGACCTAATAGAGGTGTATAAGATGATGAGAGGCATTGATGGCGTGGATAATCAAGGCTTTTTCCTAGGACTGAAATGGCCATCACGAGCGGGCACAGTTTTAAGGTGCTTAGAAATAGGTACAGAGGAGATGTCAGGTGAAAGTTTTTTTATGTAGAGATTTGTTGGTGCGTGGAAGGGTTTGCCGATGACAATTGTGGCTGCGTTTACGACAAGGTCATTAAAGAAACTTCTGTACAGGTACATGGAGCTTCAGAAATCGAAGGCTATGGGTAACCCTAGGTAATTCCCAAATTAAGGATATGTTCGGCAGAGCTTTGTGGGCCAAAGGGGCTGTGTTGTGCTGTATGTTTTCCTGAGTTCTATGTTTCTATCTTCCCTATATAGATAAATAGATATTTTGATGTATCTGCATGTCCTGGGTGGTAGGGATTCTGTCCTTACGATGTCAGATTCTGCCAAGACATAGATGTCTCATTAGCAAGTTTATTGTTGGAATTTGTGCTATGCCTACACAGAGACCCGCGTGTCTAGAAGGAGAGAAGGGATGTAGTCTAAGCACTGAGGTGCTCCATACTTGAAGCTGTTGTTTCCAGTTCCCACAGGAAATGGTCTTCCGGTCAGAATGTCCACATTCCAGTCGCAAAGCGAAATACGGGGGCCCAAGTGCTCGAAATTTTCAATCTGAAATGTTAGTAATGGCGTTATACACTGACCGGTAGTCCTTAAAAATCATCCTGACAGAGGTATTTGTGTTTTCCAGGTCATTCAGGCCCACGCGGATAAACAAGGAGATCACATCCACCGTCGACGTATTGTAAGGATAGGAAAATTTCTGTGGGTGCCAGTTCCTTGCTGAGTCAGATTTGTTTGTAGCCGTGCACAATCTGTCAAAGCACTTCGTTGCCGTAACGTGACTACTACTGGAGGGTAGCATGCAAGGCAGTCCACGCTGCCCCTCGTCATAGTATTAGTCGGCAAATAAAACCAACACGACCAGCTCAGTGCTTTTCCCATTGGGGTGTTCTTGACAATAAAAATTTCAGCGTGGAATATCTGACGAAGCAGAAACATGAACAATTGCTTAACGCGTTTTACTTTATAGAAATCATAGAAACAAGGAGTCATATCTCGTAGAGAGCAACGCACATCCATATTGGTGACACGTACTAAGCGGCCATATTGTGGTATGCGTGGAGGGAGCTTGTCCAGATGAATAGGGCAAATTACCATAATCGCCAGAAGATTAGCTGACTGATAGGAGGCGCATCCAATGAATAAGGGGGGGACGAGTGCTTTTATGATTACCTTCTGATGACTAGTGATATTTCGCAGGGGAGATTTGGATTGAGATGGTTAAATAATTTACCAAGTTGAAATGGCGGAACACACCGGCCTTACAGAATGTTGTAATGCTGGCGTTATATCTTTTGGACATATGGTCTTTTTTGCTAATAGATCAGCGCGGGTTCGTCACCAGGTTTTGAGTTTTGTACCATGGGACTGCAATCTTGTACTTTTAAAGCTGTGTTGCTTTCCAATCCGACCACAGCGGATGAAGTGCGCCATGTTGTCACCGCAAACAGCGAAGGACGAGTAAAGTCAAGGCTAGTTCTGTGTTGCAGAATCGATGCAGATAGGGCGAGATATTGGGAGAAATGTCGGGAGAGTGAAGATTCGACGCCCGTACAACCGGCCCGGGAGCGAGTCTGGAAAGCTCTGGCCGCCAAGCACACCAAAAATCTTGAGAGCGACTTCATGTTGGCCGGCATAATCTGATCCCGGAGCTTGTCGCGGGACGTCGCGGAATCGGCTCTTATCCCTTCGGAGAGACAATTTAATCGCCGGTTCAGATTGGACACGAGAGCCAATTTCGCTCTCTCTCTCTCTCTCCATGATATTCACATCTCCCTTCAGGGAGCCGGAGCCTTTCGCACTTTCGTTGTTTACTCAATTCAAACGCGGGACAGGGTGGGTTGAAGTTGAAAGGCTCTCAAGTTCGGAGACGTGAGACGATTTACGCTCACCCCTCCGCGATCGCCACTGCTTTCACCATGGCGCTGAGGCTATGAACTTGCCCCGGCTGCTGTTGTGCATGCCGGCTAAAATAGTAAGCGTCGCTTTCCTTGTCCTCTACACTACTCCGGGTTTCTCAATTTGGTTCGGAATGTTCTGGTTCGCCTCGTCTGTTTGCTAGATTTCTGTTTTCATTTATATCACTTACGCATCTGGTGTTGGTATTTTATTTCTTATTTTTAATTGTTTTATATAAACAGGTTTTTTTCGGCTTTCTTCCTTTGGTGGCTAACTGTAAGCTAACCCATTTGAATGTTGCGTGATATGTACTTTCTGGGAAAGGAAATGTACTTTGAAACATTGAAACTTCATATTAGGCTTCAATGGGGACAAATAACCAAGTGTTTCATGACTGTTAGGCTCAGAGTCTACGGGAGGAGTCGGTGGAATTGACAAGTGAAAACACACAAGGATTGAGTCAATAGTGTTTCCTAGCGCCCTTCCTCCCTGAGCACATGGCGGTATCTATTAATTTTCCATTGCATCCGTAATACGACCAGTCAATATACTCTCCACCATACATCTCTTCAAGTTTTGTGAAGTTTTATGCATCACACTTAATTTTACACAATTTCCTCTCCACTTTTGACACCCTCCCAGCCACCCATTTTGTCAGTAAACTTAATGTCGCATTGGATATAAAACCATAGAACCATAGGACACTACAGCACAGTACAGGCCCTTCAGCCCTCCATGTTGTGCCGACCCACATAATTCTTAATAAAAAGTACTAAACCCACACTACCCCATAACCCTCTATTTTTCTTTCATCCATGTGCCTGTCCAACAGGCTCTTAAATACCCCTAATGTTTTAGCCTCCACCACTATCGCTGAAAAGTCATTCCAAGCTCTCACAACCATCTGTGTAAAAAATTGGCCCCTGATGTCTCCGCTAAACTTCCCTCCCTTAATTTTGTACATATGCCTTCTGGTGTTTGCTGTTGGTGCCCTGGGATACAGGTACTGACTATCCACCTTATCTATGCCTCTCATAATCTTGTAGACCTCTATCGTTATCTTTTGATATATTGAATATCTGTTCAGCTTCATTATAAGTATAAAGTGGGTAAAGCAGAGGCTTGTAGATTTAACCGGCTCCATTACGGACACAACCCCGAACACAACGGGGACACCTGCAAGAGGTGGTGGCGCAAGAAACAATAACAAATCACTGAGTGACCTTACTCCACGGGGTTTGTCTTCCTGCCGTCGGTAGCAACTACCAAGCAGATTCTAGAGTTTGGAGGCACACGTCAGGTACGGAAATAGCACTTTCCATTCAGCAATCAGACTTTAGCGGAACATCAACACAGGGACCTTGTTGTTCATTATCTTTAATTATAAAATTAATGGTAATTTTATGTTTTTCAGCGTACTGCTGCTGCTAATCAATGGCTGAACTCTTCATATGATACAGTGATAATACAATTTCATTTTCCTATTTCATATAATACAATCTAATTTTCTATTTCATGAATGTACAGTTTCAGTAGCATATTTCTTGGATATTTCAGATCCAAGTTTCGATTCCAAAGATGCTCTCCGACCTGCCGGTTTCCTTCAACATCTTCTGTGGGCAACTTCGACTACCAGGCACATCTTTAACTAGTCCCCCCCACCGGATTTTTTTCCCTACCACTCCACCATTCGCCTGTTTTCACAGAGATAGCACTCTGCACGATCACCTTGTCCATTCGGCCCTTCTCGCTAAACTCCACGTGACAGGCAATACAGCAAACGGAAAAGTGCTACATCTTACAGATCATCTGGTTCATACGTCAATTCAAGGCCCAAGATAGTCCATCCGGGTTAGATTCAGTGACTACTAGACGACACTGTGGAATGGACAAATACAAAACACAGAATTTGAGCCACGGAGATCTTTTTGCTAATTAGCTGCATACACTACTTTTCCATAACAAACAGATAATATACGCTCCACCATACATCTACTGCAGTTTGTCAAAGTTGCACGTGACCCTCAGATTTTTTTTACAGTTTCGAAGGAAACACAAGAGCTGCCGTGCTTTCTTCGTAACTGCACTACGTGCTGAAGAACGGCAGAACTTCTTAAATTTGCATGCCGATGAAATTACAGTTCCCGATCCCCTCCACTTCTAACGACTCCCGCCAACCCCTTTCGACGAGAACTAGCTCATGGAACGCCGGTCCTCTCCTCCAGAAGTGAAAGATTTGTCCCTTGATATTGATGATATTTGGTTGATATTTACTACTCAGCCAAATTTCTAGTCTTCTTCCAATTTGCTGATACGTCATAACCGTTGATTCGGTCGACGTCAATGATTTCCTCGGTAAAATTAATGTGGCATTGGAGCTGTACTTAGATTCAGCTATAAAAGAAGTAGATCAGCGGCGAGTCGACTCAACTGGCTCCATTACGGATTCTACCTCGACGCCATCGTCGACGCCTACATGACCAGATGCCTCAAGAAAAAGGCACCCATCACTGAGAGCCCATACGATTAACATATTGCAAATAATTGTAAATATTACCCCAATCTTCAACTCTGCAGCAATAAATTGCAAAGGGTGCGATTCTGGTTTACTTGGAAACACATGATGAAATACAGCGAAGTGGTTTATTTAAGGACCGTTAGGGCAGTTATATAATGTCCTCCCAACAGTGGCTGGGAGGTGGATCACAGGTTACAACAGCAAATAAAAAGGCGAGTCAAAAGCACAATACTATGGTGGTAATGAGAATCAGGTTAGTAATGGATCTCAGTGAGAGAGATTGCTGAATGCTTAAGGTATATCTTGCTTTTTAGAGCAGTTTTTCTAGGGAAAAACTAGGGAATCAGCTATACTGGGCTGGGTGTTATGTAATGAGCCGGAGGCTGTTAGAGACATCAGGTAAAAGAACCCCAAGGAACCAGTGATCACAATGTGGAAATTGATGGTGGGGGGGGGGAACAACAGTGGTATGAGAGAGGAATTGGACAAGTAAATTGGAAGGATCTTCTGGCAGGGATGTCAGCAAAGCAGCAATGGATAGCGTTTCCGGTACAAATGAGGATGGTGCAGGACATGTTTATTCCAAGAAATGAAGATATGCTTAAACTGAAAAATAGTACAACCATGACTGACAAGGAAATTCAAAGCTGTTGTAAAAGCAAATAAAAAATGAAAACAAAAAAACATAAAAATAAATGCGAAGAAAGAGGGTTGGGAAGTTTTTAAAAGCCTACAGAGAGCAATAAGAATATTAGAAGAGAAAAGATAAATATGAGAGCAAGCTCGTAAATAGTATCAAAGTGCACAGGAAACGACTTTTTCAATTATGTTTCCAATAAAAGGGTAATAAGAGTGGATATATGCCCGCTAGGTAACGAGGCATGAGAAACAATATCAGAGATTATGAACTAAATGAGTATTCTGCGTCACGCTTCTTTGTGGAAGACACTAGCAATATGCCTGATGTTGTAGTGTGTGAAGGAAGAGCAGCGGGTGCAGTTGCTGTTAAAAGAGAGAAGCTGCTCAATCAACTGAAAGAACTAAAGGTACATAAGTCACCCGGACCAGAGTAACAGCACACAAGGGTTCTAAATAAAAGATCTTTCAAAAATCATTAGACACCTAAAGATGTCAGAGGACTAGGAATGTGCAGTTGTTACTCCACTCTATAAGAAAGGAGGAATGCAGCAAAAATGAGATTATAGACCGGTTAACCTGACCTCAGTGATCAGAAAGATGCTGGAGTCAATTGTTACGGATTAGCTGATGGACTACGTGGTGACACAGGACAAGATAGGACAAAGGCAGCATGGTGTTCATCAGGGAAAATCCTGCCTGAAGAACCTGTTGGACTATTTTTGAGGTGATTAAAAGTAGGATAGAAAAAACTGGGATTCAGTGGATGTTGTATTTTTGGACTTTCAAACGGTCTTTGGTAAGGTGCCACACATTAAAATGTTCACAGGTTCAGAGCCCACGGTATTGCAGGAAAGTTACTAACGTGCCCAAACGATTGCCTAATTGGAAGGAGGTAGCGAGTGGGAAAAAGTGATCTTTTTCTGGTTGGCTGCCAGTGACTAGTGGTGCTCCACAATGTTCGGTGTTGGGACCACTTCATTTTAAACTGTATATAAATGACTTAGATGATGTAATAGATGGCTTTGTTGCCAACTTTGCAGATGGAGCGAAGATTGGTAGTGCGGTAGGTAATGTTGGGGAAAGAGATAGAATGCTGAATGACTTAGACAGATTAGGAGAATGAACAAGAAAATGATCATTGAATTATAATGCTGGAGAATGCAATGTCTTGAACTTTGGTTGTAGAAATAAATGTGATGTCTATTTTCCAAACCGGGAGAACAATCAGGAATTTGAGATGCAAATGGATTTGGCAAACCTTGCGCAGAACAACCTGAAGGTTGCAGGTTGAGTGCTGGTGAGGAAGGCAAATGCCATGTCAACATTATATTCATTTCAAGATTTCTAGAATACAAAAGCAAGGATCTGATGCTTAGGCTTTCTAAAGCACTGGTGAGGCCTCACAGTGCGTATGTGAACGGTTCTGTGCCCCTCATTTTAGGAAAGATTGTGCTGGCCTTGGAAAGAGTTCAGAGAAGGTTCACATGAATGATACCAAAAACGATAGGGTTGTCATACAAACGAAGTTTGATGGTTCTGGGTCTGTACTCGCTGTAATAAATAGGGATGTGGGACTGGAGTCTCATTGAAATATTTCTAATACTGAAAAGCCTAGACCGAGTAGATCTGAATATGATGTTTCCCATGGTGGGAGAGCCTAGGACAAGGGGGTACAGCGTCAGGATACAGGTGCGCCTTTTCAAAACAGAGATGCGGAGAAATCTAGCCAAAGGGAAACTGGCTAAATTGGCAAAGGGAAATTTGTAGAATTTATTCACACGTACAACTGTGGAGACCAGCTGTGCGTGTATTTAAGGATATTATAGGTTCTTGATCGGACATGACCTCAAACGTTACCGGAAGAAGGATGGGAATTTGGGTTGCAAGAAGGAAAATAGAACAAAAGTATCAGCCATGAAAGCCATGAAACCGTCCACATCGAAGGTTAGTTAAGAAGGTTCAGTCGTTGTTTATTAATGCTGGAGTAATAAAATGGATTCAACAGTGGCTAGATGGGAGATGCCAGAGAGTAGTGGTGGATAATTGTTTATCGAGATGGAGGCCGGTGACTAGCGGGGTGCCTCAGGGATCTGTTTTGGGCCCAATGTTGTTTGTAATATATATAAGTGATCTGGATGATGGAGTGGTAAATTGGATTAGTAAGTATGCCGATGATACTAAGGTAGGAGGTGTTGTGGATAATGAGGTGGATTTTCAAAGCTTGCAGGGAGATTTATGCCGGTTAGAAGAATGGGCTGAACGTTGGCAGATGGAGTTTAATGCTGAGAAGTGTGAGGTTCTACATTTTGGCAGGAATAATCCAAATAGAACATACAGAGTAAATGGTAGGGCATTGAGGAATGCAGAGGAACAGAGAAATTTAGGAATAACTGTGCATAGTTCCCTGAAAGTGGAGTCTCATGTAGATAGGGTGGTGAAGAGGGCTTTTGGAACGCTGGCCTTTATAAATCAAAGCATTGAGTACAGAAGTTGGGATGTAATGCTAAACTTGTACAAGGCATTGGTAAGGCCAAATTTGGAATATTGTGTGCAGTTCTGGTCACCGAAATATAGGAAAGATATCAATAAATTAGAGAGAGTGCAGAGACGATTTACTAGGATGTTACCTGGGTTTCAGCAATTAAGTTACAGAGAAAGATTGAACAAGTTAGGTCTCTATTCATTGGAGCGTAGAAGGTTGAGGGGGGATTTGATCGAGGTATTTAAAATTTTGAGAGGGATAATAGAGTTGACGTGAACAGGCTGTTTCCATTGAAAGTAGGGGAGATTCAAACTAGAGGACATGATTTGAGAGTTATGGGGCAGAAGTTTAAGGGAAACACGAGGGGGTATTTCTTTACTCAAAGAGTGATAGCTGTGTGGAATGAGCTTCCTGTAGAAGTAGTAGAGGCCAGTTCAGTTGTGTCATTTAAGGTAAAATTGGATAGGTATATGGACAGGAAAGGACTGGAGGGTTATGGGCTGAGTGCGGTTAGGTGGGACTAGGTGAGATTAAGGGTTCGGCACGGACTAGGAGGGCCAAGATGGCTTGTTTCCGTGCTGTGATTGTGATTGTTATATGGTTATATGATGGAACGGCGGGGCAGCCTCAATGGCCCAGAAGGCCCAAGAGTCTTCCTCTGTCTTGTGATATTATGGTCTAAGTCATTGACTGATAAAATTGTTGATGCTTTAAACAATTAACAAACAGAATAGGCAAAAGAGAAACGGTAGAATTGTACATTTATGCTATCAGAAGACCTTTGTCAAGAGGGCACGCATGAGTCTGTTTCACCAGATAAGAGCCCACAGTGTTACAGAAACGTTAGCAGCATTTATGGAACATTGGAAGTAGGGCATGAGTGTGAATAAAGGGAGCCATTCCTAGTATGGATTCTGGTAAATAGTAGGTTCCCACAATAGTCTGCTTTAGAATCTGTTCTTCTAACATTATATGACAATGCTTAGGATGGTGGAATTCATATCGTCTAGCCAGCATTGCGGATGATACGAAGACAAGTGAAGGGACTGCAAGGGTTGTGGAAGTAGAGAGCATTTGAAAAGGGCTTGGGGTATTAGGGGAATTGAAGACAAGTGGTAGACGGCATCTGGAGATGCATGACGTGTTTTGGTCGACGAAATAAAAGCGTATACTTTTTTTATACTTGGACAGGAAGAGCAAAGGAACATGCGAACCCTCGTTCACGGTTCAGTGAAAGGTCAGTTTGGAGGTTGAATCGAAGTAACGAGGACAAATGCAATGTTACCATTGATTTGGAGACTACTGAAATATAACAACAAGGATGTAATTGTGAGCCGTAAGGAGGCACTAGCGAGGCCTCAGCTGGCGTCTCTTGAACAGTTTGCTGTCTCTAAAAAGAAATAATGTGGTTTCGTTGAGGAACGTTCAGGGGAGCTTCAGGAAAATTATTCCGAATGAAAGCGAGTAAGGACTGATGACTTTAAGTCAGTCATCAGAGGAATGCAGAAGCATGGAGGTGCGCACGATCGCGGTGAAATCAATCGAATACAGAATAGACTCAGTTGAGTGGATATAGAAAGGATTCTTCTATGGTTTAGAGCCAAAGACCAAAAGAGGTTGCCACAGAATAGACGGTCATCCATTTCGAACCAAGACAAGGAGGAATTGCTTGGCCGAAAGAGTGATGCAGCTGTGGAACTCGTGTTAGGCAGCTACGGAGGCCAATAACTTGTTCATACTTAAGGAAGAGTGCGATAAATTCTTAATTAGTCAGGGCATGAGGTATACTGGGATGAGGCAGGGTATTTTGGCTGAGGGGAGAAATTAAACAATTATGTTGAATCACCGAGCATAGTCGATAAGCAAATTGACCGATTTGAGCTCCTATATCCTATGTTCTACTCCTCTTTCTACAGGAAATAAAACTTTTCGTGCAACCGAGACCTTCAAGGACTTGTAAACCATTTGCAACTAATACTCTTTCAACAATGGTTGAAAGCAATGCTTATCTCCAGCAACACAAGGCAGAAAAATCTACCAAGACTTTCCGTTCACTCTGGCATCGTCACTACGGTATTATCAGAACGTTCGGTGTCCTTTTCAGCATCGAGCATTGTCAAGTCAAACTAGAGCTTCTAGAAAGTATTGGGACCTAGAGACAAAATAAAATAAAATTTAATAGTAACAGCAAGAATCTACTGGTAGACCGGAAGGAACCCACTGCCTGAGTGCTGCTTCTGCCCGGAACATTGTGGGGACCCCGCAGCATCACAGCGGCGGACCGGCAGCAGCGTTGGAATCTGCGGTAAGATGCTGAACTTTAAATAACCTGAAGACCGTTTCATGGAAAAGAGCACTGCTGTCACTGAGTTTGGGTTAGCGCTAGTTTCGTCACGGGGATCAACGTGCGCAGACGCTTCTGGGAAATGGCGCGAGGTTTAGGAAGAGCTCGGGATTCTTCGGGAGAGGTAGTTTGGTTTGAAAACATAACGGCCTATTAGGGAGCGGAGACTGTGCAGGACGAATCCTTCTACAAAGTTCGGAGAGCCGGCCAAATTTTTCAGCTAATGACTAATGGTTGATGAAACTAATGGAATTATCAAACTGCCGCACTTGCGAAAACTAAAAGGAGGGAAAAGGAAAAGCTGTTTTGTCATTGAGTGGAATCCAGTTAAACAACCTTCGGGTAGACGCATTCGATCTCTTTCAAGTGGAAAAGCTACACGTGTTCAAAGAAGAAAAAGAAGTCGAACTTGAGAAGCATCCATTATCGCCTGGAAAGGCCGAGATTGAGGATTCATTTCAAAGATGAATGTATAGAATTGAAGAGTGAATGTTTCGATTTCTTGTGTAATGAGTTGCTGGATTGTGTAGGCGAACCAGAAAATGCCACGGGGATAGTAATCGCATGACATGACGTGGTCTGACCACTTCTTGACGCTGACATTTCTCTTTCTCTTTCGTGTTTGTGACAAGTTTCAGCGCCCGTTCCTCTTGAACATTTTGATCGATTACATTTTTTAGTCCGTTGTCGTTTGTTATATTTAAATGCATTACTTTGGACGGAATACATACAATTCGCCGCTTCTGCTGTGTGGGTGTTTTAATGATGAAACACAAATAATACGCAAATAATTCTGAACAACGCTGTTTCCCTGCGTATTGCACCGATTGTTTTTATCTCACCCTACCCTCCTTTCCGATATGAACTCTGTCGCTTTCTGCTGCTCAAAACACTACTCTGTCTTCATTCAGTATTTCATTCATCTTTCGTGCACAAAACTACAAGACATAGCAGCAGAATGCTACGATTCCGAACACTGTCCTCCGTCATTCCTTCATGTCTGATTTATTATCTCTCTCAATCCCATTCTCCTGTATTCCAACTGACCTTTGAAAACCATTGCATTTCACGCCACAGAGTCAAATCGGAGACTATGTCCATTCAGCAAAACGCTAAAAATGACGCGTTACAGGTCAGAGAGAGACTTCGCTTGTAAGTTGTTTTAACCTTAGCGTTGGAAGTGAGCGCAATGTTGGCACATTTTTTGCAACAGTAGAACCGATAGGGAAACAAGCTGACGCCAGGGTTTCTTGATCCTTTCATATTTTTTTTTCTTTTTTCACAGATAAAACCAATGGTTTGAAAGAGAAAAAAGATAAAATCACAGTTGCTCCACGCAGTTCACTGACCAGATTTCAGCTTTAATGCAAAGTTCTGAACACAATTTCTGGAATGCAACAATGACAGAGCCTCGTCGGTAAAGTCGTCAACCTTCCCCACTCCCACCAGCACCCGTTTATCTTACGCATTTTGCTGACTTCTTCTGGAATTGAAACACTTCTACCAGCCGACATTAATATCGGAAACTTTACCAGACAAATGTATGATATCGAGATTTATTTGAAGCCGCATCAAAGCATGAAATTCGATATTCGTTCTACTTACAGTGTGGGCAGTCTAACGTAACGACACGTTTGACTGCATTCTTCAGCTGCTCCCTGAATTTCCTTTGAGACAGAGTGAAGATACATGTGTTCGTGCAGATACAAAGAAACTGCAACATGTACCCACACTGCTGCAGGATGTACCTCGATGTATTCAAGTATCTGTCTGTGTAAAAGTAATTGTGCACTTGCCAGTTAAGAGTATATACAATATAGGGGATCCATAGCACAATGAAATTGCCTGATAGAGCGAACAGGAAAATCATTGACTTTCTCCGGTTCTCCAACTCTCTGTCCTTCTTATTCTCTGCGTCGTTCCTGAGCCTCAGGCGGGCTCTGTTTGCTGCTATTATATGAATAACTGTTAAAACATTAAAAATTATAATCAATCCGATTGGCACTAAAGGTGTTGCGATAGTATTAAACAACTGGTATGCTCTCCAAAGTGATAAATTCATGTAATCCGCTGTCACAGTGCATCGCCAGGGCACGTTGTCAATGATTATGTAAGGTTTTATCGTAAAATATAATGGAACACGCCTCGCACAATTTCCTAAACTCATAATTACGATCACCGTAGTTGCTGTCCTCTCGGTGCAGTATCGTTCCCGCAGCTTTTGAAAACAGATTGCAATACAACGGTCTAACGTGAAAGCCACCGTCAACCAAACTGAACAGTCCATGGCTGCTACCCTCAGGACGAGGGTCGCGGCGCATATCGGAGTAATGAGGAGGGAGATGGCATAAATATAAATATTATTGATATGATCGAGTACAACAGCAAAAATAACACACATTAAATCAGTTGCTGCCATTCCCACTAGATAACGGGAGACGCACTTAGAGAGACCACACTTCCCTTGAGAGATGATCACAATCGCAATTAAATTAACTGCAAGGAAGCAAAAGAGATTTAGTTAGACGCGAATTAAAAAAAATATTGATGAATTTTACTTGAAAGTGATGCATAGATATGCTGAACGGAACTGCTTGAACATCATTCACCTGACCCTATGCTGTGTCCAGGTGTCGTCAATTCCAAGAGCGGAAAAATAGCTTTTATAGGCTGATTAGCTGCTCTTCCATTAGATGACCACACAGATCGGTTTGACAGTGGAGCTACATCTTTCCAGTTGACGGCCGGGATACCATTCGGCGAGGAACAGCCCCACTGATTTATACTGACCCACACATATTCAAAACTGCACACAGTTCCAACTTATTGGGGTGATTTGAAAAACCATTAGACAAAATCCGAGAAATAAAATTCGCCCTTTTTTGTTATAGGACTAGAACAACGAAAATCCTTCGTGCTACTGATAAACTGCGGACCAACCAAACAAAGCAGCAGCGAAGAGGAATTTTTTCTATCCATTTTTAGAAAGGTTTTCGTTTCTATATTAAAGTAGATCTGATTGCGAGGGACATGTTCCTTTTAAACTTAGGAAAGTTCAGTAGGGTAAAATGCTGAGACATTATCAATATTACAACTAAGTCAAGTGGAGTTATTTACAAATGAATCCGATGTAAAAAACGACACTGAAAAATACAATGAAGACATCCTTAACCTGGACAGGCTTAAAATACTCATTAGATGTGGCTTCATCAGTAACAAGTTTTAAACTGACTATAATTTCAAGCAGCAGCTACAATAAGTTGAACATTACACCCTTGCAATAGTCAACGCCAATTATTTACCTGGAATACCAATCGCTGCCAATATAGGATAGTAAATGCTCGCTATAGAGAAAATTGCAGGATATCCCATTTTCTGTGCTACGCAGCAATCGATTCCAAATACTCTTACTGCCGATATCTACCCTTGATGGTTTCTTATACAGTGGAGGACAATAACCCATGCACCTAATTGACCACATCAGTGACAGCCCACTGAACAAACAATTCAGGAATACCTGCCAATCTCTCCTCGGAGAATCGGAATGTAACAATTATGTTTAATCATGCTATTCACCCTTTCAAATGTACGTATTCGCACTTTTCAAATTGAACAATGTTTTACTCAATATATTTACAACATGCAGGATCACCCTCAAATAATTGCCATTTGTAATCGTAGGCGCAGCGTATTCAGATTTCCTCTGGAAGGGAATAATTTAGAGTCCTACTTGCTCCCGGATTCTTACCAATACAGTAACATTTTAGACCACTTTTGCCTTCGAAATGGCACATTTTCTGCAATTTCTTGCAGCTGAATTGTGTTGATATATTCTTGTTGCGTTTTGTTGTTCCATATCCTTTTGCAGATGTTACAAGACTCATAATCTAGAAGGATATCTATTGCATCTGAAGGCAAATAATGTACAAAGAGAGTCTACACAGTGATGCTTGTGGCGATATTTTCCTTACCAGATTTAAGAACTGTTCATTAAAGACAAATACATTGATAAGCGCAAAACAAAAGTGGCATAAGTTAACCGTAACTTATAATTGCACTGTCCTTGAAGTGTGGCAAATCCCATGCCTTCCCACACCCAAAATCACCACTAGAGCAGTTTTGTTTTACGGGTTGTTGATTTTTTTTTCGTTGGTGTTGTAATCCCACGTTATCTTATTTTTGAGCATTTTGTCTTGGAAGCCGCATGTCATGATTATATCTCCATGAAGCGTTTCATGAGCAGTCCTTGTTGTCATCTGGGAGGTGCTAAAACAACGTGCGAGTATGGAGCAAGAATGACAGGAAGTGCGGATTCTTGGATCTCTGAAGTAAATTCTTCTCCACTATCTCCAGGATCCCATCTACCTCCTTGCTGTTCATAATATTTCCGTCTGAGACTATTTTTGTCCAAACTTCATTGCCAAGTGTAAGCTGCTTATCACTAAGAGACCCGAGTCGACTCATTCACACTTCCTTTCGGGAGTAACGGTGGTTTCACATCCTATCACCCTCACTTTTGCAATCTCCATAAACGGGGACACCGGGACCATCATTCCCCGTGCCCATACTCGTTCCAGCTCGAAGCAACTTCTCATTAATCGTCAATGCTCTGCAATTCATGAATATTTTTGAAGTTAAATTTTAACCTGTTTTCAATGGTTCGCCATCGCAGTCCTAGCTTTACTGTCATCACCCTTTAGCCGTATGGATCTTCAGCCTATCTTTTTTTACGTTTCCAATAAAATTTGCCTATCCACTAGTTTACAGACACCGAACTCTCTGCAAAACATTTCACGTTTTTTTTTACAATAGCCACATTCTCTCCCTTGCCCTTAAGCATGGACCTCGGAACCAAAATTAGGAATCAAAGTGCAGTCCTCTACACGTTGACTACCGAATGTAGCACGTGGTTTATACACCCTATGGTGGGGAATTTCTAGTCCTGTTCTTTCTTTCCACCATTTCTCGGGAACTATCTCTGTAAGTCAAATTGTTATTCTCGTTCACCCTCTGCCCGGAAATTCTCAAATGTATAAAATATGGAAACCACATTGACTATAATGAAGTTATGTGGTCATGGAATAAACCTTAAAGCTATTGGAAATGCCGTGCCTTTCAAAAGTCGAAGCTACTTTTTTGTGTAATAACTCAGACCATGTAATACAGGGACGTTTTGTCATCAGGACATGAACTGGTTCATTTCCCACTGTCCCCCACTACTCTCCATGATGTTCTGGAGACGCATCAGTCAAGAACCTATGATCTCAACTTTAAATAAGCGGAAATTGCACAGAAATCCATCCTGGATTACACGGAACTGCACTCTAGCTTAAAAAAACAACATTCTGCAGAACTCTCGTTTAAATACCCGCCCTTTATTCCTTAGGCCGTGGCGTCGTGCCCTAGATTGCCCCACCATGGGAAATATCATTTCCACATGTATTCTTTCCAGGAATTACAAGAATAGAAACGTTTCAATGAGAGCCCCTTTCATCCATCTAAATTCCGTAAGATCAAAAGACAATGGAACAGAATAAGGACCTTTGGTCCATGAAATCTGCTCTGCCATTAAACCTTTGCTCTTCCTCTTCAAACTTATTCGACGGCTTCTCCACGTAATGTTGATGCCATGTCCAATCCCGAATCTATCGTTTTGTGCCGTAAGCACACCCAGCAACCTGGCCTCCACAACAGCGTATTGTAACAGATTCCACAAATTCACAACATCATTTTTGTGCCCAACGCCAGCAAACGTTTTTAATATGGTAAATCTGTCATTCCCATAATTGTCCTATTGTCCTTCGGTACATCTTCTGAAACCTCTCGTATATCAGTGCATATTTTCTGAGATAGAGAGCCCAAGCCTATTCACAAAATTCAAGTTGAGACCTCATCAATTTCTTATATAGCCTGAGCATCACTTCACTGTTCTTATAGTCTAGACCTTTCGAAATTAAAGCTAACATTGCATGTTTGATTTCCTCACCACCGATTAAACTTGCAAATTCGCCATTTTGGGATAAGGACAATTTTCCAGCAAAATTGGAAAGCTTGTCCAGACAGATTGGAGAAGGATACTGGCGGGGATGTTGGCAACATAGACATGGCTGCAGTTTAAGGGTATATTTCAGAAGGCGCAAGATAGATGTCTATCACAGAGGAGGAAGTTCTCAAATGGCAGTGGTCGGCATCTGTGGCTGGCAAAAGAAGTTAGTGACTAGATAACTGCCGAAGAAAGGACACGTAATGGAGCTATAATGAGTAGGGAGTTCGATGTTTCTGAGGCTTTTAAAATCCAACAATAAAAAAATACTTAAAAGATATAACAAGGGAAAAGATGGAATATGAAGGCAGACTAAGCAATAACATAAAGCATGACACCAAAAATAGTTTTTTTTCTTTTATTTATTTATTATATAAAGAGCGAAAGGCATGTGAGTGTTGATATTGGAACACTGAAAAATCGTGATTGTGAATTAGTAATGTGGGATAAAAAATAACAGATGAACTTAATGGGTCATTTTCATCTGCCTTCACTATGGCGGTCCTTGGGCTTCAGCGAGCGGGAGTGTCCGCCAGTGCTATGACAAAGGTTAAATCTTGCACACAGACTCAAAGGTTTTAGGTGGATATCACCTGAACCAAATCGCCTAGTTCGCAGATTCCTGGGAGAGGTTGCTGATGCGATAAAGGAGGCACTCGGCATGATCATTCAAGAATCTCCTCATTCGGGCTTGGTGCTAGAGGACTAGATGTTTTGCAAATATCACTTTTATAAGAAGGGTGGAAGGCAGTAGAAAGGAAACCATGGGTCATTTAACCTATCTGCGTGGTTGGCGGAGTGTTGGAGACTATTATTAAAGATAAAATGTTGGGGTATTCTGAAAAAGTAAGTCAAAGCCGATATAAATTCTGTGAAGAGAAATCCTGTCTGACAAATCTGGGAGACGCTTTCGAGGAAGTAACTACAGGCGGGCGGGCGGGGGGCGGGACACAAGAGAGACGTAGGATGTCATTTACAAGATATTCAGAAGGCGTTTGATATGACATATGAGTCTGTTTAATAAGATAAAATCTTATGGAGTTCCAGCAGAAATACTGGCATGGATAGCAGAATAGCTTACAGGCTTACAGGAGTCGGATTCCCGAAGGCGGCTGACTGCTGTACCCAGCATCGGCACAGAAACTCCTGCGATGCTGCTGACACCAAACTGTATCGACTTTCGTTGTTGATTTGGACCTGTTATCAGCATGGGAGCATGTGGGGTTGGGGGGGGGTGGGTGGTGTCTCACTGCATGGGCAACAGACGGATCTCCTTATCAATTCTGCCCTGGCTTACGCCAGCTTCTCCAGCTTCGCTTTATAGCGCCGGACAAACATGGGATGCAACAGTCACCGGTTATAAGTCATAATGTTTGATTCGTGTGGAGCGTGGCGCCAGGGTTGCTTCCGACGGTGGGAGACAACATTGCGTCTCACATGACAGCTACAGCCTGACTCAAATTGGTGCTATCCAGCCTTCCTCAGTCAGTTTCCTCATTGAATGCATGGGGAAAATAGATTATTCCACGACGAGCTGACTTTAACTGACAAGAAAGAAAACAGATCAAAGAAGACAACTTCCCTTAAGTTGGGATGTTGGAATGTCCGCATAATAATTGAAACATAGAAAACCTACAGCACAATAAGAGCCCTACACTAGAAATTACTAGGCTTATCTATAGGCCTCTGTTTTAGTAAGCTGAATGTACCTATCTAAAAGTCTCTTAAAAGGCACTATATTGTCCCCTTCCACCACCGTTGCCAGCAGCCCATTCGACGCACTCACCACTCTCTGTGTAAAAACTTACCTGACTCTCCACACAGTCAATGCCTCTCAACATCCAATACACCTCCATCAAGTCACTTTCCATCCTCCGTCGCTCCAAGGAGAAAAGGCCGAGTTCACTCAACCTATCATCATAAGATATGCTCCCAAAACCAGGTAACATCCTTGTAAATCACCTCTACACACTTTTTTTTCAATCTTTGTATTGATTTTATATAAAAGGTGTTTATACAAACAAGAGGAGAATATCTCTGGTATATATGTCGATAGCAGTACATCCAGAAGGCAAAATATACAATATCACAGTGTTAATCTACAAAGTATAAATTTAATATAGAATTTACAATTCTCCTCCTATCAATTTATGAAGAAAGGAAAGTCTATTAGAAAATTTAATTAGAAGAAAAGAGAGAAAACCATTATTCTAAACAGGAAAAAAAAGGCTGGGCTGTCCATACTGAGAGAGAACCCAAGGGAAGAGACACTGTCTGAACAAACCCATGGTTCTGAAAAAGTAGCTGGAAGAGAATCAGTACAAAAATCAGATCATATGAAAATATTGAATAAAAGGTCGCCAGATTTATTCAAATTTAAAGGATGTCCGACTTCCTATTGTCTCTAGACAAACAGGACATGGTAGAGGAAAGCCTGTAAAAGGCGGTAGGAGGGATAGGGTCCTTCCATTTAAGTAAAATGGCTTTCCTAGCCAATAAGGTTGAAAAGGCTATCATCACGCTGAGCGGAAGCAGGGATATATCCTGCATTTGATGGAATAATCCCAAAAATAGCTGTAAATAAGTTTGGTTGTAAATCCAGATCCAGGACATTAGACAATGTTTTAAAATATCTTTCCATAACTTTCTATGCACAGCCACTTTCTATGGCTTCCACATGCTTCCTGTAGTGATGCTACCAAACCTGAGCACAGTACTCCAAGTGGGGTTTCACAAGGGTCCAGTATAGCTGCAACATTACCTTTCGGCTAATAAATTCAACTCCAATAATAATAATGCCCAATCCACCATATCAGATTCAGATTCACTTTATTCTCATATAGAAACCACAAATGCAATGTAGTTGAAATATGAGATAACGTTCCTGCAGAATGAAATCACAAAAGCACATGACAAAACAGACTACACTAGAAAATCCACATAACGTTTATCAATGCCTAATCCAGAGTCCGGAGAGGCTGCTGCATATTAATATCGGGCTACCATTTTAGCGCGTCACGGAAAGGAGCTTCAAATCCACCATACAAAACAAGACCAAAGACTAAAGCTACAAGACCTGTACAAAACCACATAGTTACAACATATAGTTACAACAGTGCAAACAATAGCATAGTTGATAAAAAAAAACAGACCATGGGCACAGTAAAAATAGTCCAAATATGTTGAATGACTAGAAGTTCGAAAGAAACCACTACATAGTTTCCACAAGTCCTCAGGGTCCCGATAGGCACGTCATCCACGCAGGCCGCAAAAGGGAATACCCCTGCTATGGACTTCCACGGCGCTGGAGTCAGCCTCGCAGACACAGCACACAGTGAAATCGTCCCAACCGCAGCAGACTCCGAGTCCGTCGAACTTCTGAGCCTCCAACCATCCCCTCCGACACAACTTATCCGAGCATCATCCTCTGCCGAGCGTATTAAGACGCCCCCGCCAACGGCCACGGGCAACGCGACCCCAAGGACTGGTGGCCTGTTCATCTCAGCAGAGACCGAAACCTCACAGCAGCAGCAGCAGCAACGAAGAAGGCTTTCTTGGAGATTTCCAGATGTTCCTCCGTGCTCCTACATCCGCTTTTCATCAGATTAGGATTGCGCACGGCACCCCGCTTAACAAATAAAACAAATAACATATCAGCTCCGGAGTGGCCGCCATCTTTAATCCGGGAAATTATAGGCCGGAATCCGCCAATATGAAGCGCGAATGTGCCTTCTTAACGAAACTGCGCAACTGCTTCGAGCGTCCTATGGACTCGGACCCCAAGATCCCTCTGATCCTCCAAACTGCCAAGAGTCTTACCATTAATACTATATTCTGCCATCATATTTGATCTATCAAAATGGGCCACTTCACACTTATCTGGGTCGAACTCTATCTGCCACTTCTCAGCCCAATTTTGCATCCAATCAATGTCGCGCTGTAACTTCTGACAGCCCACTACATAATTCACAACCCTCCAACCTTAGTGTCATAAAAAAACGTACTAGCCCATCCCTCAACTTACCCAGTTCATTTATAAAAATCCCAGAACAGATCCCTGAGGCACACCACTGGTCACCGACCTCCATGCAGAATATAACCCGTCTACAACCACACTTTGCCTTCTGTGAGCAAGCTAGTTCTCGATCTATAAAGCAATGTCCCCTTGGATGTCATGCTTCCTTACTTTCTCAATAAGTCTTCCATGGGCCTGATACCGTATTAAATGTCTTCCTAAAATCCATATACACTGCATCCACTGCTCTTCCTTCATCAATGTGTTTAGTCACATCCTCAAAAAATTCAAGCAGTTTCGAAAGGCAGGACCTGTCCTTGACAAAGCCGTGCTGACTGTTCCTAATCAGATTGTACCTCTGCTTCCTTTCAGGATCTTACTGCCTCTCTGAATCCTTGCAATTATTTTACCAACCACTGAGATAGAACTCACTGCTATATAATTTCCTGGTCTATCTCTACTCTCGTTCTTGAGTAACGGAACAACATTCGCAGCCCTCTCCCGTCTCAATTGATGATCCAAAGATCATCACCAGAGGCTCAGCAATTTCCTCCCTCGCATCCCACATTAGCCTGGGGTACATCTCATCCGGGCCAGGCGACTTATCCAACTTAATGCATTCCAAAAGATCCAGCACATCCTCTTTCTTAATAGCTACATGCTCAAGCTTTTCAATCTGCTGCAAGCCGTCACTATTATCACCAAGAGCCCTTTACCTAATTAATACTGTCCGGTTCCATCGACAGTTTCCCACTATCACATTTGATTGGTCCTATTTTTACACGTCTTATCCTCCTGCGCTTCACATTTTTGTAGAATGCGTTGAGGTTTTCTTTAATCCTGCCCAACATGGCCTATACATGGCCACTTCTGGGTCTCCTAATTTTCTTCTTAAGCTCCTTCTTGTTAGCCTTATAATCTACCAGATCTCTAACATTACCTAGCTCTTTAACCTTTTGTAAGCTTTTCATTTCTTCTTGACCAGATTTATTACAAACTTTCTACACACTACCATAACGTCCCTGTCTTAGTGGAACGTACCTATGCAGAACTTCACACAAATATTCGGTGAACATAGGTCTCATTTCTTCCGTGCTTTTCCTTGAGAACATCTGTTACCAATTTAAGCTTCCAATTTCCTGCCTGATAGCGTCATATTTCCCCTTACTCCAATTAAACGCATTTCTAACAACTTTTCCTATCTCTCTCTAATTCTGTGGTAGAAGCGATTGCAACAACCACAGGGGTATTTCACTCCTTGCTCATGTAGCCTCGGCACTTCTACAAACTCTGGCAGAAGGAGTCTACCCTGACTCTCAATGTGGTTTTCGCGCAAGGAGGTCAACTGTCGACATGATGTTCTCAGTCCGTCAACTGAAGAAGTGCAGGGGAAACAGAAACCCCTCTACGTCGGTTTCATCACCTTCACCAAGGCATTCGACCTGGTCAGCAGGGATGGACTCTTTCAGATTCTCCTGAAGATCAGCTGTACCGCAAAATTCCGAAGTATCATCAAGTCATTTCATAATGACATGAGGGCTACTGTTCAGTACGATGGCAGCTTATCAGAACACTTTAGTATCACTACTGTGGCTCAGTATAGTGGAGCCAAACAAGGGTGAGTGTTGGCCCCAAATTAATTACGCCTTTTCTTCTCTATGCTATTGAAGCACGCGTTTGGGACGTCAACAGAATGCATCTGCATGCACACTGGGTCTAATGGGAGGCTGTTCAACCCTGCGCGCCTGAGAGCAAGAGAAACGGGTGCGAAAGATCTTAATAGGTGACATGCTCTTTGCCGATGACACTGCTATATCCTCGCACACCAAACAGCAACTATAAACTTTCATGGACCGTTTCTCTGAGGCATGCAAGGACTTCGGGCTTAACATCAGCCTAAAGACATCAAATGTCCTTGCCTAGACCGTAGTGGAGACACCAGTCGTTACCGTCGACAATTACGAGCTAGAAGTGGTTCACGAGTTCACATACTTGGGAACGACCATTAGCGACACTCTCTCCCTCGATGCGGAAATCAATAGGCGAACCGGCAAAGAAACATCGATCCTTGCTCAA
>NC_082736.1:37522129-37657819 GCF_030144855.1 Hypanus sabinus
CCTAGAACTCTCTGTCCCTCTGCATTCCTCAATGCCCTACCATTTACCCGGTATGTTCTATTTGGATTATTACTGCCAAAATGTAGAACCTCACACTTCTCAGCATTAAACTCCATCTGCCAACGTTCAGCCCATTCTTCTAACCGGCATAAATCTCCCTGCAAGCTTTGAAAACCCACCTCATTATCCACAACACCTCCTACCTTAGTATCATCGGCATACTTACTAATCCAATTTATCACCCCATCATCCAGATCATTTATGTATATTACAAACAACATTGGGCCCAAAACAGATCCCTCAGGCACCCCGATAGTCACCGGCCTCCATCCCGATAAACAATTATCCATCACTACTCTCTGGCATCTCCCATCTAGCCACTGTTGAATCCATTTTATTACTCCAGCATTAATACCTAACGACTGAACCTTCTTAACTAACCTTCCATGTGGAACTTTGTCAAAGGCTTTGATGAAGTCCATATAGACTACATCCACTGCCTTACCCTCGTCAACATTCCTCGTAACTTCTTCAAAAAATTCAATAAGGTTTGTCAAACATGACCTACCACGCACAAATCCATGCTGGCTACTCCTAATCAGATCCTGTCTATCCAAATGATTATTAATACTATCTCTAAGAATATATTCCATTAATTTACCCACCACTGATGTCTAACTGACAGGTCTATAATTGCTAGGCTTACTTCTAGAACCCTTTTTAAACAATGGAACCACATGAGCAATACGCCAATCCTCCGGCACAATCCCCGTTTCTAATGACATCTTAAAGATCTCCGTCAGAGCTCCTGCTATTTCTACACAAACTTCCCTCAAGGTCCTGGGGAATATCCGGTCAGGACAAGGAGATTTATCCACTTTTAAATTTCTTAAAAGCGCCAGTACTTCCACCTCTTTAATTGTCATAGGTTCCATAACTTCCTTACTTGTTTCCCACACCTTACACAATTCAATATCCTTCTCCTTCGTGAATACCGAAGAGAGGAAATCGTTCAAAATCTCTCCCATCTCCCTCGGCTCCACACATAGCTGACCACTCTGATTCTCTAAGGCGCCAATTTTATCCCTCAATATCCTCTTGCTTTTAATATAACTGTAGAAACCTTTCGGATTTACTTTCACCTTATTTGTCAAACCAACCTCGTATCTTCTTTCAGCTTTTCTAATCTCTTTCTTAAGATTCCTTTTACATTCTTTATATTCCTCGAGCAATTCCTTTACTCCATGCTGCCTATATCTATTGTAGACATCCCTCCTTTTCCGAACCAAATTTCTAATATCCCTTGAAAACCATGGTGCTTTCAAACCTTTAACCTTTCCTTTCAACCTAACAGGAACATAAAGATTCTGTACCCTCATAATTACCTCGAGATGGTGATTATTGCACTGCATTGAAATTATTATCCATGCTGTGTTTCCCTGTTCCACCATGAATACTGATCAGAGTATTGACTGAACTTAGAGCAACATACAAGCATGCTGCACAAAGTCGGCATTTATGGAAACAAATAAGCAGTGACAATTCATGCCGGTAACCTACGTCAGGTCTGGAAAGAAGGGGAAGACACCAGATTAAAAAGGTGGGAGAAGGGAAAGAAGCCCTAGCTAGCTGTTATATGGTTATAGAAGGTGGGAGGTGAAGGGTGGGAAAGTTAAAGGGCTGGAGAAGAAATCATCTAATATCTGAGGAGAATGGACCATGGGAGAAAGGGAAGAAGAGCATGCATCAGTGGGAGATGACGGCCAAGTAAGAAAAGAGGAAAGAAGCCAGAGTTGAGGGTAGAAGAAGAGGGGAAAAGGGGGAACAAAAACATTTCTGAAAAGAGAAATCGATGTCCCTGCCTTTTATTTGGAGGCTACCTGGACAGAGGATGCTGTTGCTCCTGCACCCTGAAAGTGGCCTCATCATGGGAGATGATGAGGCTATGGACCAACGTGTTGGAATGGAGATAGGAATTAAACTTATTGGCCACTGGAAAGTTCCATATTTGGCCGCTGGAGCAGAGGTGCTCAACAAAGCGTTCACCCAGTCTATGTTGGGTCTCACCAAAACAGAGATCACGTCTGGAACTCTGGATACAATGGACAACTCCATCAGATTTGTATGTGAAGCGTAGCCTTACCTGGAAAGACTGTTTGGGGCCCTGAATGGAGGTAGGGGAGCACATGGAGAGTCAAGAGTAGCATTTCCGTTGCGTGCAGTGTTATGTGCCAGGAGGGAGATCAGTGGTGAGAGAGAAATAGACAAGGGAATCTCTGCAGAAAGAGGAAAGTGTGAGAAGGTAAAGATGGGTTTGGTTGATGGATCCCATTGAAGACTATGAGTGTTGGACAGACTGATGTGTTGGATGGAGAGGCTCATGGGTTAGTAGCTGGGGTCAAGACAAACTCTATTTCTGTTAAGGCATTGTGAAGCTGGGGTGAGCGTAAATGAAGGAGATCCGGGAGGGAGCAGCGTTAATGGTGGATCGAGGGAAGCCCCGTTGTTTGAAGAGGGAGAACATCTCTATGTCCCTGAAAGGAATTTCTCTTCCTCCGAACTGATGTGGTGGAGACAAAGAAACTGAGAACATATTATACTATTGATATGGGAATTAATTTAACTTACCTGCTTCTTCCATGTTCACTTTGGTGTTTATGTCTCTTCTCAGATATAGAATCAGGTTTAATGTCACTGGCATAAGTTGTGATGTTTGTTAACTTTTGGTAGCAGCACAATGCAATATTTGGTAACTGGGAGAAAAAGAAAACTGTACATTACAGTAAGTATATATTCTTTTAATAGTTCAATTAAATAAGTAATGAAAATTATTTTTTGAAATATTCCCAGTCCTCCAAACCTGCTTCTATATACTCTTTAGTTTAATATTTTCCTTGACTTTCCTTGTTGATCGTCTTTCTTGTGGATCCTTCTGTCTAACTGGGATCAATGTCTGCTGAGCGCTATGAACCAAATCCAGTCCACAGAGCCGGAGTACAGGGCAGTTGCAGAAGGTCTATAGTCTCGGTCTCAGTTGATCACACAATGGGGCAAATTGCCGCGAAGCTCGCAGAGGAAGTGCGTAGAGGCCTCACAGCCTCGGCATTGCTGGGGATAGGAGTAAACCTCATGAAAGATAGTCCACATCAATTTATAACAGAAATGTACAAGTAATAAAGTACTTTGTCATAGTAACATGTATGAATAATTGATGTCCTGTAGCACTCGCCTCAATAGTAAGGAAATACATTAGTCAAGGACTGCATCTGCAGCATGCTGCCACCTACACTGGATGCACTGCAATTCACCTACCAACACAGAGATCAACAGAGGAAGCAATTGCCACAGCTCTGCATCGTCCTTACACATCTGGAGAAGAGGGATGATTATGTGAGAATGCTGTTCTTGGACTACAGTTCAGCATTCAACACTTTACATCTATGCAGGCGCGTCAAGAAGCTTTCACCCTGCCTTGTGTAACTGGATCCTGGACTTCTTGTCAGATCGCAGAAGGTGATAAGAGTGGGCACCATCATCTCGGCCCCTCTGCCCCTCCACACAGGTGTCCCTCAGGGCTCTATGCTAAGCCCCCTTCCCTACTTAGCCCTATCGGGGCTAAGATGAGTGGGAATACAGATGATTGGGAAAGTTTTGAGGAACAGCAGATCTTAACTAAAAAAGCAATACGGAGAGAAAAAATCAGGTATGAGCTCAGTCTAGCCAGGAATATAAAAGGGGATAGCAAAAGCTTTTTTAGCTATGTGAAGAGAAAGAAGATAGTTAAGAACAATGTTGGCCCCTTGAAGAATGAATTGGGAGAAATTGTTATGGGAAACAGGGAAATAGCAACAGAATTTAATGCGTACTTTAGATCTGTCTTCACCAGGGAGGACACAAGCAATCTCCCAGATGTATGGATGGGCCAGGGTCATAAGCTATCAGAGGAATTGAGACAGATTGACATTAGGAAAGATACTGTGATGAGTAGACTGGTAGGACTGAAGGCTAATAAATCCCCTGGTCCAGATGGTCTGCATCCGAGGGTTCTAAAAGAGGTGGCTCGGGAAATTGCGGATGCATTGGTAATCATTTTCCAATGTTCCTTAGATTCAGGATCAGTTCCTGAAGATTGGAGAGTGGCTAATGTTATCCCACTTTTCAAGAAGGGAGGGAAGGAGAAAACGGAGAACTATCGCCCTGTTAGCCTAACGTCAGTCATGGGGAAGATGCTTGAGTCCATTATTAAGGCCGAAATAGTGGCACATCTTGATGGCAGAAATAGGATTAGGCCGAGCCAGCATGGATTTACCAAGGGCAAATCATGCTTGACTAATCTATTGGAGTTTTTTGAGGGTGTAACAAGGATGTTAGACGAGGGTAAGCCAGTGGATGTTGTGTACCTAGATTTTCAGAAGGCATTCGATAAGGTGCCACATAGGAGATTGGTGAGTAAAATCAGAGCTCATGGCATTGGGGGCAGGGTTTCAACATGGATAGAAAACTGGTTGGCAGATAGAAAGCAAAGGGTAGCAGTGAATGGGTGTTTCTCGGACTGGCTGGAGATGACCAGTGGGGTACCACAGGGCTCTGTATTGGGACCACAATTGTTTATGATTTATGTCAACGATTTAGATGAGGGCATTGAAAATTATATCAGCAAGTTTGCTGACGATACTAAACTGGGTGGCATTGTGACATGCGAAGAGGACGTTAGGAGAATACAGGGAGACTTGGATAGTCTGGGTGAGTGGGCAGATACTTGGCAGATGTCATTCAATCTGAATAAATGTGAAGTTATCCACTTTGGAAGCAGGAACAAGAGGGCAGAGTATTGTCTGAACGGTGTAGAGTTAGGTAAGGGAGAAATGCAAAGAGACCTAGGAGTCCTAGTTCACCAGTCAATGAAGGTGAATGAGCAAGTGCAACAGGCAGTGAAGAGGGCAAATGGAATGTTGGCCTTTGTTACAAGGGGAATTGAGTACAAGAGCAAGGATGTCCTTTTGCATTTGTACAGGGCCCTGGTGAGACCACACCTGGAATATTGTGTACAGTTTAAGGAAGGACATTCTGGCAATTGAGGAAGTGCAGCGTAGATTCACTAGGTTGATTCCTGGGATGGCAGGGCTGTCTTACGCAGAGAGATTGGAGAGATTGGGCTTCTACACGCTGGAATTGAGGAGATTGAGAGGGGATCTGATTGAAACGTTTAAGATAATTAAATGATTTGATAGGATTGAGGCAGGAAATATGTTCCAGATGTTGGGAGAGTCCAGTACCAGAGGGCATGGATTGAGAATAAGAGGTCAGTTATTTAAAAACAGAGTTGAGGAAGAGCTTCCTCTCCCAGAGAGTTGTGGAGGTGTGGAATGCACTGCCTCGGAAGACGGTGGAGGCCAATTCTCTGGATGCTTTCAAGAAGGAGCTAGATAGATATCTGATGGATAGGGGAATCAAGGGATATGGGGACAAGGCAGGGACTGGGTATTGATAGTGAATGATCAGCCATGATCTCAGAATGGCGGTGCAGACTCGAGGGGCCGAATGGTCTACTTCTGCACCTATTGTCTATTGTCTACTCACGGTATACCCATGAATGTGTCGCCACCCATAGCTCCAATCTGCCAATCGCCCTAATCTCAAATAATAATGAGGTAGCCTACAGAGAAGAAGGAATCACCCTGACGCAGTGGTATCATGAAAACAACATCTCCTCAATGTCGCAAAAACAAAGGAGATGATTGTAGACTACAAGAGGAATGGAGACAGGCTAACCCCTATAGACATCAATGGATATGGGTTTGAGATGGTGAACAGCTATAAGTTCCTCGGTTTAAACATCAACGAGGACCTCACGTGGTCTGTACGTATCGACTGTGTGGTGAAAAAAGGCACAACTGCGTCTCTTTCACACAGACGGTTGAAGAAGTTTGGTATGTCACCCGAAATTCGAAGAACTTTCTATAAGGGCACGTTTGAGAACATCCTGACTGACTGCATCACACCCTGGTATGGGAACTGTACTTCGTTCAATGGCAAGATTCTGCAGAGAATGGAGCGGACAGCCCAGCATATCTGTAGACTTGAACTTCCCACTATTCGGGGCATTTACAAAGACATGTGAGTAAAAAGGGCCCGAAGGATCATTGGAAACCTCAGTCACACCAAACACAAACTGTTTCAGCCACTACCATCATGTATTTGAAAGATGTAAGTAATCGAGTTAATTCAATTGTTGTGCCAAAATGCGATTGTTGTAATCACCCATCCCTAATCACTCAACGAAGTCTCTGTGATGGCCACAACATTGCATTTCCATGTACTAATCCATGTTGTATGATCATCACCTTTATCCATATTACTCCTAACATTCAAATACATACCCTTCAAACGAGCCATCTCATCATACATGCCCACACTTTCCCTGACATCTACCTTCATGTCCGATCTTAGTGACCTTGTATTGCAATTCGCAGCCCCCTGCAAAGTACCTTTAAACTCTCCTGTGTACCATTAGCAAATATTATGGTCATCATACTAGTTACCCTCCAGTTCAGGTGCAACCCATCCCTCTTCTACACGTCACCCCTTGCCCAGAAAAAGGTTCCAATGATCCAAGCACCATCTCCTCGGCCACTCATTCATTTGCGCTATCATCCCATGACACCAGGAGTAACCCGGAAATTACTACCTTGGAGGTCCTTCTCTTCACCCTCTTTCCTAACTCTATATACTTAGTGCATGGAACCTCGTCCACTTTGATGACAATGACATTGGTGCCAATACCCACCATGACCCACCAAGGGGCTGTTCACACTCCCCCTTGGGGATATCCTGCAGCCACTCTGATACCTCTGGACCCAAGCACCTGGGTGGCAACACACCGTCCTGGAGTCTTCTTTGCGGCCACAGTGTCTGTTGTTTGTACCCCTAACTATCAAAGCCCCTATCACTAATGAACGGCCTGACTTTATCCTCCCTTGCGACAGGGGAATGACCAGGGTTTCTTCGTCTCGTTTTCAACTTAAAGAAATTTGTGGAATCAGGTACAGGCAAAAGTTACCAAAAGTGTTTGTGGACTCGGTGAATAGAAGGTGACTGCACCAGTTTCCTTCCAGGGACAAAAGGTGAGCTGCATGTTGCATTCAATGGCCACAAGATACTATCCTTTGCGTACATGAGGAAAGGGGCGATAGGAGACATTGAAGTTACCGTGGACAGGGTCAGGGCCATATCCACGACAGTTATGTCCTACCGAGACTGAGCCCGAGTTCGCGGTCAGAACGCGGTATGGTCTTGGATGAGGACCAGTGGAGTAGTCAAACTGTGACTGGGAGGGAATATTTTCCTGGAAACGTGATTATACTGACTAAGTGCGGTACTGCCATTGTGTGCTGACCTGGGATTGGGAGAAGCTGTCAGTGGAATTATAATTATGCCTTACTCCTGATCGCACCGGTTTCCTTCCAGAGAGCAAAGGGGAGCTGAATAGTGTGTTCATTGGTGGTAAGATACTGTTCTTTTCTGTACAGAGGCCTCTTCCCTAACTCTATACACTTAGGGTGTCGGATCTCTTCCCATTTTTAATAATGACTTTGGTGCCAATTTACACCATGTCCTCTGGCTGTTCACCCTTTCTTTCGACAATATCCTGCAGCTGCACCTCTACATCCTGCCCCCTGGCACCTGGCTGTCAACACACCATGCTGGTGTCTCCTTTGCAGCCACAGTGTGTCCTGTCTGTCCCCACTAACTACTGAGTCACCTGACACTACCATACTGCCTGGCTTTTCACTTCCCTGCCACAGGGAAACCACCAGGGGTTCTTTGTATAATTTTGAACTCAAAAGAGATTCGTAGATCCAGGTACAGGCAAAAGTTTTCAAGAAGTGTTAGTGGACTCGTTCTGACTGTCTAAGAACAGTGCTTAAAAACAGCTATGCTCTTGACATTGAAGATCACGGAGATCAGGCCCACAGGACAGGTGTTGGTTGGTGTGAATAGAAGGTGACCGCACCAGTGTTCTTCCAGCGATCAAATGAGAGCCGAATGGTGCATTAATTGGCTGTAAAATATTATCCTTTGTGTATCTTGGTGACAGAAGGAAAGAGATTATGTGAAACAGGGGTGTTACCATCCTGAGGACCAGGGCCATATCCCTGACATTTACATCCTTCTGAGACAGAGCCCGAGTTCACGGTTAGCGGCTGAATTACAATCTCACCGTCCCTTACTATTACACCGGTAAGATAAGAATGAATGAAAAAGTGTCTAGTGGTTTCACAGCGTATCTGACAAATATCCACTTCCACTGGGTGCAGGTACCGATTCTAACCGAAGTCTCGATGGCATCAGGTATCGTCCCTGATGAAGATGGCAGAGCTTGTCATCGAAACGTTGGCAAGGATCTCCAAAGTGCTAGGTACGCACAGAGGAGATGTCAGGGGTAGGTTTTTTTAATGCCGAGTGTGGTGAGTGCGTGGAATGGGCTGCCGGAGACTTTGGTGGAGGCAGATACGATGGGGACTTTTCAGAGACTCTTGGATAGGTACATGGAACTTAGAAAAATAGCAGGCTTGATGTAACCCTTGATAATTTCTAAAAAGCAATGACATGCTTGGTGGAGCATTGTGGTCCGAAGGGCCTGTATTGTGCTGTAGGTTAACTAAGTTTCTGGAAACAATGGTGGTGAATTACGTGCAAACACAAAATGCTGGGAGAACTCAACAGACCAGACACCATCTATGGGAGGAGGTAGTGACGACATTTCGGGCCGAAACCCTTCATCAGGCGTGAAGTAACATGGGATGGTCGAGGCGGGATAAGAGATGGGGGGAGGGATAAAGTAGAGAGCTGGGAAGTGATAGGCTGAAGGGAAATTGGCTGGGGGAAGGTGGAGAGTTTTGGGAAATAAAAGAGAAAGAAAGGTAGGGCTGGGGGAGATTATAGTGAGGGGGGGGGGAGGGAGAGAAAGAGAACCAGACTAAAATTATAGATAGGGATGAGGCAGCGGTATCAACGGAGGTCTGTGAGTTGAATGTTCATGCCGGCAGGTAGGAGGCTACCTAGGCGGGAGATAAGGTATTGCTCCATCAACCTGCGTGTGGCCTCATCTTGACGGTAGAGGAGGCCATGGACAAACATATAGGAGTGGGAGTGGTCTGTGGTATTGAAGTGTCTGGCCACAGGGCGATCCCGCCATCTTCCCCTAGCCCATTTCCCTTCAGCCTATCACTTCCCAGCTCTCTACTTCATCCCTCCCCCCCAATTCTTATCCCCCCTCGACTATCCCATGTTACTTCACTTCTGATGAAGGGTTTCGGCCCGAAACGTCGTCACTACCTCCTCCCACAGATGCTGTCTGGCCTGCTGAGATCTGCCAGCATTTTGTGTTTTTATTTATTTCCAACATCTGCAGATTCACTCGTGATGCCTTTGTGGTGAATTACGTGTTTGTTCGAGCAACTGTAACAGAGAGTTAGTGAAGTGTATAACTATACCTCTGGAGACACATCCTCTGTATAAATTAGGGCCACTTCGAATGCATCAGCTCTCTGCCGGAATCACAGATTCTCACTGACATGGTGTATCCAGTCATCTGGCGGATAGAAGACGTTTACTATCCTTTTATTTCAGCCTTTGGAGTTCCCGGTAAGTCGCATTGTCAGCTGCCGCTGGTGGGAGTTGAAGTTTAATTCCAAGATTGTGATGATTCTGCTGCTGGTTTAAACGGACACGTTGCAGTCCCAGGAATCCACATTTCAGGAGTGGAGTGGGAACACCGGGACAATAGATGCAAGGATTGGATCTAAAAACAAAGCGCTGCAGGAATTTAGCGATTCGTCAAATTTCTGCGGGATTGAGCATGTCAGGCAAAGTTCTTCCAGCGGTTTGTGATCAGGTCGGGTCTCTGTGCTTTTGGTCTTGGAGCAACTGTACTGCATTTGCAAAGATTGTATTTATACAGCCCGCGAAGATTATACCAACTGATTGCCTGCTTTATAGTGAGCGGTTTCCTGAGATAAGTGCAACAATCAAACTATTGACTGGTAGCAACACCTTGCAAGTTAGAGGATTTCCGTGTTGTAGATCAAAACTGTTGTGGATTTTTTTTAAATGTGTGCGATATGAGTGAATATAAAGCATTGACTGATGGACCACAGAATGAACTCGTTGCGGAGTCAAATAACACAAGCGACTGATGCTTCATAGTTATCAATACTGTGAAATGTATTCTAAAACTAATTTGTAAGGGGAATGGGACCCGGAGCGATAGAGCAGTGAAAGGAGTGCATGGAGTAAAGCCAGATCTAACATATAGAGAGGCTTTGAGGAAAGAGCAGCAGAATAAAGGGTATAAAGATAGTAAGGTAGAAGGGCTAAAGTGTGTGCACTTCAATGCAAGAAGTATCAGGAACGAAGGTGATGAACTGAGAGCTTGGATACATACATGGAATTATGATGTAGTGGCCATTACGGAGACTTGGCTGGCACCAGGGCAGGAATGGATTCTCAAGATTCCTGGATTTCAGTGCTTTAAAAGGGATAGAGAGGGGGGGAAAGGGGAGGAGGGGTGGCATTTCTGGTCAGGGATACTATTACAGCTGCAAAAAGGGTGGGTAATGTAGCAGGATCCTCTTTTGAATCAGTATGGGTGGAAGTCAGGAACAGGAAGGGAGCAGTTACTCTACTGGGGGTATTCTATAATCCCCCTGGTAGCAGCAGAGATACCAAGGAGCAGATTGGGAGGCAGATTTGGGAAAGGTGCAAAAATAGCAGGGTTGTTATCACGGGTGACTTTAACTTCCCTAATATTGATTGGCACTTGATTAGTTCCAAGGGTTTAGATGGGGCAGAGTTTGTTAATTGTGTCCAGTATGGATTCCTGTCACAGTATGTTGACAGGCTGACTAGGGGGAATGCCATACTTGATCAAGTATTAGGTAACAAACCGGGTCAGGTCACAGATCTGTCAGTGGGTGAGCATCTGGGGGACAGTGATCACCGCTCCCTGACCTTTAGCATTATCATGGAAAAACATGGAATCAGAGAGGACAGGAAAATTTTTAATTGGGGAAGGGCAAATTATGAGGCTACAAGGCTAGAACTTGCGGGTGTGAACTGGGATGATGTTTTTTCAGGGAAATATACTATGGACATGTAGTCAATGTTTAAGGATCTCTTGGAGGATGTTAGGGATAAATTTGTCCCAGTGGGGAAGATAAAGAATGGTAGGGTGAAGGAACCATGGGTGACAAGTGAAGTGGAAAATCTAGTCAGGTGGAAGAAGGCAGCATACATGAGGTTTAGGAAACAAGGATCAGATGGGTCTATTGAGGAATATAGGGTAGCAAGAAAGGAGCTTAAGAAGGGGCTTAAGAAGGGGCAAGAAGGGGGCATGAGAAGGCCTTGGCGAGTAGGGTAAAGGAAAACCCCAAGGGATTCTTCAATTATGTGAAGAACAAAAGGATGACAGGAGTGAAGGTAGGACCGACTAGAGATAAAAGTGGAAAGATGTGCCTGGAGGCTGTGGAAGTGAGCGTGGTCCTCAATGAATACTTCGCTTCGCTATTCACCACTGAGAGTGAACTTGATGACGGTGAGGACAATATGAGTGAAGTTGATGTTCTGGAGTATGTTGATACTAAGGGAGAGGAGGTGTTGGAATTGTTAAAATACATTAGGACGGATAAGTTCCCTAGGCCTGATGGAATATTCCCCAGGCTGCTCCACAAGGCAAGGGAAGAGATTGCTGAACCTCTGGCTAGGATCTTTATGTCCTCTTTGTCCACGGGAATGGTACCGGAGGATTGGAGGGAGGAGAATGTTGTCCCCTTGTTCAAAAAAGTTAGTAGGGATAGTCCAAGTATTTACAGACCAGTGAGCCTTACGTCTGTGGTGGGAAAGCTGTTGGAAAAGATTCTTAGAGATAGGATCTATGGGTATTTAGAGAATCATGGTCTGATTAGGGACAGTCAGCATGGTTTTGTGAAGGGCAGATCATGCCAACAAGCCTGATAGAGTTCTTTGAGGAGGTGACCAGGCATATAGATGAGGGTAGTGTAGTGGATGTGATCTACATGGATTTTAGTGAGGCATTTGACAAGGTTCTATACGGTAGGTTTATTCAGAAAGTCAGAAGGCATGGGATCCAGGGAAGTTTGGCCTTGTGGATTCAGAATTGGCTTGCCTGCAGAAGGCAGAGGGTCGTGGTGGAGGGAGTACATTCAGATTGGAGGGTTGTGACTAGTGGTGCCCCACAAGGATCTGTTCTGGGACCTCTACTTTTTGTGATTTTTATTAACGACCTGGATGTGGGGTAGAAGGGTGGGTTGGCAAGTTTGCAGATGACAAGTTGTAGATAGTGTAGAGGATTGTCGAAGATTGCAGAGAGACATTAATAGGATGCAGAAGTGGGCTGAGAAGTGGCAGATGGAGTTCAACCCGGAGAAGTGTGAGGTGGTACACTTTGGAAGGACAAACTCCAAGGCAGAGTACAAAGTAAATGGCAGGATACTTGGTAGTGTGGAGTAGCAGAGAGATCTCGGGGTACATGTCCACAGATCCCTGAAAGTTGCCTCACAGGTAGATAGGGTAGTTCAGAAAGCTTATGGGGTGTTAGCTTTCATAAATCGAGGGATAGAGTTTAAGAGATGCTATGTAATGATGCAGCTGTATAAAACTCTAGTTAGGCCACACCTGGAGTACTGTGTCCAGTTCTGGTCGCCTCGCTATAGGAAGGATGTGGAAGCATTGGAAAGGGTACAGAGGAGATTTCCCAGGATGCTGCCTGGTTTAGAGAGTATGGATTATGATCAGAGATTAAGGGAGCTATGGTTTTACTCTTTGGGGGGAAGGAGGATGAGAGGAGACATGATAGAGGTGTACAAGATATTAAGAGGAATAGACAGAGTGGACAGCCAGCGCCTCTTCCCCAAGGCACCACTGCTCAGTACAAGAGGACATGGCTTTAAGGTAAGGGGAGGGAAGTTCACGGGGGATATTAGAGAAAGGTTTTTCACTGAGGGAGTGGTTGGTGCGTGGAATGCACTGCCTGAGTCAGTGGTGGAGGCAGATACACTAGTGAAGTTTAAGAGACTACGAGACAGATATATGGAGGAATTTAAGGTGGGGGATTATATGAGAGGCAGGGTTTGAGGGTCGTCACAACATTGTGGGCCGAAAGGCCTGTAATGTGCTATACTAATTCTATGTTCTATTCTATTATATCTACAGCTGACACCGTTACAGCCTTCTGACCACGACACCGTGTTTGCTGCTGAACGTTGAATTTCTCACCCTGACTTTCCCTGTGCTGGATTCAGCGGGAGGCGAAATGTCTGTCCGAGAGGTTGTGTCAGACTGCACTGCATCTGTTGGAATCAGTCAATGTTCTGTTGTTAAGTCAGTGAGGTGTCAAATGTTGAAGTAGGGAACAAACTCGGGGAATGCTATAAACACTAACCCCCAAGCAGCTTGTATGGGAAGAGAAACCAGTTAAGACTCGGGTCATGGGTCTCTCTACGAACAGCTATGAGGAGAGATACTTCAACAGTTTTTCTTCAAAGATTCTGTTTTGCCTGGATGAGTGTTTCCAGCATTTCCTGTTTTGGTTCCGTGCTTCGGCTGTTCTGTCGCTGAGCGGAATTGCCATGGAAGTTGATAATTGTCTTATGGGAGAATCCCGCCATCGGCGTCTGGATGAAATGATTACATCCAGACGAGACGCGGGATAGAAAATATTCCATGCAGTATTGACTCTGAGGAGGAAGTTACCCACTTTTAGCTTTTCCGCTGCATGTTTCGGTCATCTGTAACGAAACCGTGATCAAATCAAATTGACTTTATTTTACAGTGTTACGTCATCTGTCTCCGCCAGCTCTGCGCCACCTCGCGACCCCTCCACAACTAAATGCAACAGTAAATTAGAAATATAACAGAATATAACATAATATAGCCGCTCAAACGGCGGCATTGGCTTCTGCTCGGTATTTTCTCAACTTCTAGATCCCTATCTCTCTTCCAGCGAACTTTGTGGCGATAGTGATCCTGTCCCGGGGAAAGTGCGGTCTCTCCAAATGTGTCACTCGCTACCTGGTGGGAATGACAGCGGCCGATCTCCTGGTCGTTATCTCGGATCCGCTGTTGAGGATGACTGCTGGGATTTATTTTCCGCGATCTTTCCTGCGAATCACTCCTGTGTGCAGACTCGGTCAGTGGTTGATGTATGCGAGCACGGCGGCCTCAGTCTGGCTGACTGTCGCGTTCACCGTCGATCGATTTGTGGCTATTTGCTGTGAGAAGCTGAAAACAAAATATTGCACCGAGAGAACGGCGGCAGTGGCTATCGGGACAGTGAGTGTGCTGGCCTGTTTGGAAAGTGTCCCCTCGTACTTTGTCTACGAGCCTGGAGAAATAATTGACGGTGTTCCCTGGGGTTGTGTTCTTACACCGAGCTTCAAAATCTCTCCCTCATGGGCGGCGTTTGAGGTATTTCACATCATTTTAACCCCTTGTCTCCCATTCTTTCTGATTTTGTTCTTAAATGTTCAAACTGTCAGGCGGATTCTAGCGGCCAGTCGAGCCCGCAGGGGGCTCCGGGGACAAAAGAGTGGAGAGAATGGCAAGGACCGGGAGATGGAGAACCGACGCAAATCCATCGTTTTGCTCTTCAGCATAACCGGTAGTTTCATACTGTTGTGGGGAACACACGTAGTATTTTATATCTATAGACGAATTTCAATGAGTTATGGATATTCTATCAGGGATCCCCGCTACATCACTGAACGTACAGCGCAAATGCTGCAGGTTCTCAGTTCCTGCACCAACACGTGTATTTACGCCCTGACACAGAGCAAATTCCGAGAGGAACTAAAGAATGCGGTGAAATACCCACTGAATCGGATTTTAAAACGCATGAAACGTTCGAAATAAATGCTGTAAAGTATTACAACACTTTAGAGAGAGTGAGAGAGAAAGAGACATGGCGAAGGACTGATAGCACGAAGGATCAGGGCGCGAACGAAAGAGGGCGAGGTAGAGGGTGCGGGGGAAAGCGCACAGGGGAGAGAGCGTGATCGAGAGAGTGAGAGAGCGGGTGAGACATCGCAAGGAGGAGAGGGAGAAAGCGATAGAGAGAGACAGACAGACGGAGAACAGACTGAGTGACATTGTCGGAGCTGTAGCCTCCTCCAACATTGAAATCGGCTTGTTTAGTGGGTGATTTCGTTTTGATTTCTGTACTGCTACAATACTAGGCATTTGTTTTTTTTTCTCTACTAAAATCGTACGAGTTCTAATAACGTGTTTTAACACGTATGCAGTCTCCTTTGTTTGCGAATGCTGAATCAAAAAAGAACACTGAATAAACTTTCAAACAATATTCATTGCAACGAGGCGATCAGATAAGCACATGAATATACAGGAAATGGAAGGATATCAGTTAAATGCAGCACAGTCTTTAACCGAGCGGACATAGACAGAACTATCTATAGAAATAAGTGAGAAAAGTTCCTGCAAAGGGAGTTTAGGGAGTAGGGTAAGTTAAGAATTGGGAACCTCAGGATTACTTCAGGTGTCACATGCGAGCGTCATGTACTCCGAACATCGGGCTCTCTGCAAGGTTAGGTGGGACTGGCGCAAGAAGGGTGGTTTACACCTGTACTGAACGGAAGCTAATACCTTCACTGAAAAATTTGCTGGAGCCACCTTTCATGTGGAACTAGAGCTACAGGTCAGCAAGTATCATAGAGTGGAAGGTAAAAACGAGGTCCAGAGACGCCAAAAGGAAGTCAAGATGGGCCACATTAATCAGCACAGAGTCACTGAATGGTAGAAGGATGTTTATTTCTGTGCAGGTCGTACAACAGGTAAGGCAGACGTGCTCAGAACCTGCATCAGTCCATGGCCCGGTTAATCAAGCATTGCAGAGATCTGGCTGAGAGAAGAGCAGGACTATTAATCTCTTAAGATTATTAAGGGATTGGACACGCTAGAGGCAGGAAACATGTTGCTGATGTTGGGTGAGTCCAGAACCAGAGGCCACAGTTTAAGAATAAGGGGTAGGCCATATAGAACGGAGTTGAGGATAAACTTTTTCACCCTGAGAGTTGTGGATATATGGAATGCGCTGCCTCAGAAGGCAGTGGAGGCTAAGTCTCTGGATGCATTCAAGAGAGAGTTATATAGAGCTCATATAGATAGCGGGGTCAAGGGATATGAGGAGAGGGCAGGAAAGGGGTACTGATTGTGTATGATCAGCCATGATCTTATTGAATGGCGGAGCTGGCGCGAAGGGCCAAATGGCCTACTCCTGAACCCATTGTCTATTATTTATTGACTGATTGCTAAACATTCCAGGAATCAGATGATTTAGGCAGTCCAGAGGGAGGCAAAATATCTTACAACTGATCATGCAGAATGCACAAAGGTCGGGATCATCTCAAGACTCATCCATTAAGAGAATATGCGTAGAACTCAGGAATAAGATAGGTGCAATCACTGTGATGGGATAATAGACAATAGATAATAGGTGCAGAAGTAGACCATTCGGCCCTTCGAGCCTGCACCACTATTTTGAGATCATGGCTAATCATCTACTGTCAATACCCGGTTCCTGCCTTGTCCCCATATCTCTTGATTCCCCTATCCATAAGATACCTATCTAGCTCCTTCTTGAAAGCATCCAGAGACTTGGCCTCCACTGCCTTCCGAGGCAGTGCATTCCAGACCCCCACAACTCTCTGGGAGAAGAAGTTTTTCCTTAACTCTGTCCTAAATGAACTACCCCTTATTCTCAAACCATGCCCTCTGGTACTGGACTCTCCCGCATCTGGAACATATTTCCTGCCTCTATCTTGTCCAATCCCTTAATAATCTTATATGTTGCAATCAGATCCCCTCTCAATCTCCTTAATTCCAGCGTGTACAAGCCCAGTCTCTCTCACTTCTCTGCGTAAGACAGTCCAGACATCCCAGGAATTAACCTCGTGAATCAATACTGCACTTGCTCAACAGCCAGGATGTCCTTCCTTAACCCTAGAGACCAAAACTGTACACAATACTCCAGGTGTTGTCTCACCAGGGCCCTGTACAAATGCAAGAGGATTTCCTTGCTCTTGTACTCAATTCCCTTTGTCAAAAAGGCCAATATTCCATTAGCCTTCTTCACTGCCTGCTGCACTTGCTCATTCACCTTCAGTGACTGATGAACAAGGACTCCTAGATCTCTTTGTATTTCTCCCTTACCTAACTTTACACGGTTCAGATAATAATCTGCCTTCCTGTTCTTACTCCCAAAGTGGATAACCTCACACTTATTCAAATTAAACGTCATCTGCCAAATATCTGCCCACTCACTCAGCTTATCCAAGTCACCCTGAATTCTCCTAACATCCTCATCACATGTCACACTGCCACTCAGCTTAGTATCATCAGCAAACTTGCTGATGTTATTCTCAATGCCTTCATCCAAATCGTTGACATAAATTGTAAACAGCTGTGGTCCCAATACCGAGCCCTGTGGCACCCCACTGGTCACCACCTGCCATTCCGAGAAACAGCCATTCACCGCTACCATTTTCTTTCTATCTGCCAACCAGTTTTCTATCCATGTCAATGTCTTCCCCCAAATGCCATGAGCTTTGATTTTACCCACCAATCTCCTATGTAGGACCTTTTCAAATGTCTTTTGAAAATCGAGGTACACTACATCCACTCGATCTCCCTTGTCAAACTTCCTGGTTATATCCTCGAAAAACTCCAATAGATCAGTCAAGCATTATTTACCCTTGGTTAATCCATGCTGGTTCGTCTCAATCCTGTCACTGCTATCTAGATATGCCACTATTTCATCCTTAATAATGGACTCTAGCATCTTCCCCACTACTGATGTTAGGCTGACAGGTCGATAGTTCTCTGTTTTCTCCCTCCCTCCTTTCTTAAAAAGTGGAATAACATTAGCCATTCTCCAATCCTCAGGAACTGATCCTGAATCTAAGGAACATTGGAAAATGATTACCAGGGCCACCACCTTTAGTACCCTAGGATGCAGACCATCTGGACCTGGGATTTGTCAGCCTTCAGTCCCATCAGTCTACTCATCATCGATCCCTTCCTAATGCCAATCTGTTTCATTTCCTTTGTTACCCTATGTCCTTGGCCCATCCATACATCCGGGAGATTGCTTGTGTCTTCCTTAGTGAAGACAGATCTAAAGTATTTATTAAATCCTTCTGCCATTTCTCTGTTTCCCATAACAATTTCACCCAATTCATTCTTCAAGGGCCGAACATTCTTCTTAACTATCTTCTTTCTCTTCACATACCTAAAAAAGCTTTTGCTATCCTCCTTTATATTCCTGGCTAGCTTGCGTTCGTACCTCAATTTTTCTCCCCATATTGCCTTTTTAGTTAAGTTCTGTTAATCCTTAAAAATTGCCCAATCATCTGTCCTTCCACTCACCTTAGCTCTGTCATACTTCCTTTTTTTAATGCTATGCAATCTCTGACTTCCTTTGTCAACCAATGTGGCCCCTTTCCCCCCTTTGAATCCTTCCTTCTCCGGGGTATGAACTGATTTTGCACCTTGTGCATTATTCCCAAGAATACCTGCCATTGCTGTTCCACTGTCTTTTCTGCTAGGCTATCCGTCAGTCAACTTTGGCCAGCTTCTCCTTCATGGCTGCATAGTCTCCTTTGATCAACTGCAACACTGACACCCCCAAGCTACCCTTAACCTTCTCAAATTGCAGATAAAAACTTATCATATTATGATCACTACCTCCTAATGGCTCCTTTATTTCAAGATCACTTATCAAATCCTGTTCATTACATAACACTAAATCCAGAATAGCCTTGACCCTGGTCGGCTCTCGTGCAAGCTGTTCCAAGAATGCATCCCTTAGGCAATCTACAAGCTCCCTATCCTGGGGTCCAGCACCAACCTGATTCTCCCAGTTCACCTGCATGTTGAAATCCCCCATAACTACTGCGACAGTACCTTTGCCACATGCCAATGTTAACTCCCTATTCAACTTGCAACCAATATCCATGCTACCCTTTGGTGGCCTATAGACAACACCCATTAGGGTCCTTTTGTTCCTCACACAGACTCCACTTCTCCTGATCCTATGCCCCCCTTGCAAAGGACTGAATCTCATTCCTCACCAACAGAGCCATCCCATCCCCTCTGCCCACATTTCTGTCCCTACAATAACACGTATACCCTTGTACATTCATTTCCCAGGTCTGATCTCCCTGCAGCCATGTCTCCGTTATCCCAACAACATCATAGTTACCCATTCGCACCTGAGCTTCAAGCTCATCCGCCTTATTTCTGACACTTCATGCATTCAGATATAGAATTTTTAGCCCATTTCTCCACTTTCTCTGTTTGAATCTCTGCCTATTGTGCTTAACCCAGCTCCCCGAACTCCCATCGGGCTATACGTCCCTAGAATTTTGTTGTACGCCTCCCAAATACCAGTAAGAGAGATTGACAGATCTGTTGTTCGGTTATGGACTGATGTAAAAGCAATGGAGTGTACATAGTAGGTGAATAATCTCCCCCACAATGACTGGGACTCACTTAACACTTGAGGCTAGGATTGGGCATTGTTTGTTTGCCTTTTTCAGCAAGTTTTCCAGAAAATGTATGTAGATGGTCCACCAGAGGGGTACATACTTGACTTAGTCTTTGAAAATGATCCTAGGGAGATGACTGGAGTTGCTTTGGGAATGATTTAAGGATTATAATTCTGGAGGTTTTCAGTCAGTTGTTGATAAGGATATAACTGGAACTGTAGGCGGGTGAATGCAAATTACAGCAAAATTGGACAGGAATCATAGAGAATACTCTGGGAGCCGATGTTACTGGTTAAGGCCATGTCTGATATGTGAGCATCACTTACAATCAAGCCATATTCAGGACTTCCCTCTCCCTGTGAGGAAAGTGGAGAAGGGCGAAGACATTCCAGAACTTAGGATGTTGAGAGATATTGCATTTGGTTAAAAAAGTAAGATGTGGCAAATCTAAGTTTTGGGAAACTGAAATTGGACATGATCTTGGATGAGCGTACAGGAAGCAAGTCACACAGTGAGCCTGGAGAGTGAATAGTGACCAGGAAATGTCCTCAGTGAGGAGGATCAATGAGAATCACAAGACAGTTAATGCATACACTGAAAACAACAGTATACTGGGGAGAGGACAGGAACACTCAAGGACAAAGAAGGTATATTATGGCTGGATTCAGTGTTTGCAGGTGAAGTACAAAAATTAATACATTGCAATCATTGCTGTTCGTAAATGAGAAGTACATGGAGGAGAGCAAGATCAGGAAAGAATTATGGTGATATTCTCAGAAGTTTTGATCCTAAGGAGATGGTGGTGTTGGGACTCGAAGAGTACGAAGGGGGGATTTAATTCACTGGTGTCCCACAGACTACATGCATGCATACAGGCTTTAAACTGGCATCATGGTCAACACAGACACACACAGTGAGCTGAGGGGGACAGTTCCTGTGCTGTACTGTTCACTGTTTATTGGTCAATGATTTGAGGCCCAGTGGGCAACAGATCAAAGGAGCAAAAGGCAAAAATTTAATCTCTACACTAACCTTGGCTCTCATCTAGGACGCCCTGCCTGCAGGGATGGTGCAAAGATCGGGCTGTTCAAAGCGGAATTGGACAGGTATTTCTGGGGAAATAACGGGCCAAGCTGTGGGAAGAGAGTGCGAAATGGGAGAGTGATAATATTTTACCAGAGGCTAGGACAGGTGATGGTCCAAATAATGCACCCAATCTCAAAATCACCCTGTGCCCTTTAATGACATTAAACATTCAGTCTGATCTGCAATTCATTGACACTATCAAACACCTCCCTCTGACTGGGCATTCTTCAGGATGTAACAAAGTGTTGATAAAAGACAAACTTGAGATGGTGCATGCTTCAATTTCCAAAGGGTTTTGGAATACCAGCAGAATGATGAACAAAAACATAGGCAGTTTCTGAAAAGTAATAAAAACAACAGTGGTGTGTGACTATTTTCCCAAACATAGACTGGGATTCTTCGTGTAAAGGATGAGAGCAGCTGATTTTTTTTTTTGGCATCTTGTAAAGGTTTACCAGCATTTATAGCCTTTACTATGTAGGTTTGTGGCAGATTTAAAATATCATCTGAAACTTTTATAAACTTCGAAGATGTATAATAGAGATTATCCTGACTGGTTGCATCATGGTCTGGTATGGAAGCGACAATGCTATTGAGTAGAATAGTCAGTGAAAAGTTGTGAATGCAGCCAGTCCATTGCAAGTGAAGCCCTGCCCATACTGAGCACACCTACAAGGAGCGTTGTCACAGGAAATCAGCATCCATCATCAAGGACCCCATCATCCAGTTGATGCTCGCTTCTCAATGCATCCATCAAGGAAGAGTCACAGGAGCCTCCAGTCCCAAAGCACCAGGTTCAGGAATAGCTATTACCCAATAGCTATTTCATTCAACCCAACAATGAACTCGCATCCAGGGACACCACAACACATGTTCTTGATATTTACTTCATATTTATTATTATCTTATTTTTTTTTAATTTACACAATTTGCTGTCTTTTGTACATTGTGGGCTTTGTGCGTCTTTGTTGTGTGCAGTTTTCATTGATCCATTGTGTTTCTTTGTATTAAAATGAATCCCAGCGTGGCATCTGGCGACATATAACTACTTTGACAATAAATTTTCTTTAAACACTGCATTTCACAGAACGCATTTTGTGAGGATAGGTGGAGTAAGAGGGCTTTTCTCTTTGGAGGTAATCAGGATGACAGGTGCCTTGAAAGATGTACACAAGATTATTGGAGGCATAAATTGAGTGGACAGCCAGATAAATTTTCCCAGGGTGAAAGCGGCTAAAACCGGGGACATAATTTTCAGGTGATTGGAGGAAAGTATCGCGGAGTCGTCTGAGGTTAATTTTTAAGCTCAGAATATGTGTGGAGATCTCTGCTGGTGGTGGTGTTAGAGACAGCAACATTAGGGACATGTAAGAGACGTTGCATTGGGGATTTCGGCTTGCTTCAATGGGAGACCATTTTGATAACAGTCAAACCTAAAGAAGGATACAATCTTGGGGAAATTTGCTAAACTGAGGGCAAGCTAAAGATCACCTACCAGCTTGTACTTCTTCCTCCGCTCCCCCACCTTCCGAGGCTGATTTCTCATCTATCTTTTTCCATTGTAGATTAAGGTACCTGGAAGGAAATTTACTCTTTGCCAGCAATTTTTCAGTGTTTAGTGTATGTTCAAAGCTCATGAGAGCCATGTGAGGCAGGAACCGGGGAGAGTAGAGACCAGGAGCAGCAGTGGCTGGGTGAATTCCCAACTCAAATGTCAGAGTTATTTAAAGATAAGTATTACGGAATTAAAACTGTTGTCTCAGATGGAAAGGCAAAGAAGCAAGATCTGAGAACATTGGATGATCAGAGATGTTGCAACTGCAATCAAAAAGAAAATGTAACTACAAGGAAAGTTTAGGAAGTGGAAATTAACTATTCAGCAAAACGCAAAATAAACAGAGAATCAAAAGAGCTGACTGATGGTGTGGTTGGGGGGATTATTTTGCTGAGCAAAACTGGAGAGAGTACCAAGATCTTTTATTCATACATTAAGAAACAGCGGTCCCACAGAGAAGGTAGGAATGTAGGACAACTCACGGGCAGAGAAGGGAACTATGCCTGGAGCCAGAGGAAGTGGGCAAAATGCATTGACCCCCAAATCTCTCCTCTCACATAAAAAAATAAACAGAACAGAACAAACACATCCTCCGGCAGTTTGTTCCACATATGAACCACCCTCTTCACTCAGATCCCTTTTACATTTTCCCCCTCTTCCTTTAAAACTGGGCCCTCTTCATTTAGACTCTCCAACCTAGGTAAAATAAGATAAAGGTAAAAATGTGTGGTTGTCCATTTTATCGACACCCCTCAAGAGTTTAAACCTTCTATAAGGTCACCCGTCAGTCGACTTCACTCCAGGGAAACAGTCCCAGTCTGTCCAGCTTCTTGTCACTCAAACCCTCCTGTGAGAATCTGATCTTCAGATACACATCAATTGCCCTCCCCTGCCTGGCTCCACCTGACTCTCGTCCATCACCCCTCCTTGATCCACCAGTCCACACCTGGCAGCTCTCTCCATATCTCTACCAGCTATCTCCCCTCTCCACTCTCAGCCCTGATCTAAGGTGTCAGCAGTAACCCCCCCCCCCCCAACCCCAGCCTCCTGAGATCTCCCAGAGCGGACTGCAGGCTCACTCCCACAGGGAGGTGTGGGATTGGTGGGGACGGTGTGGGCTGGTAACAGGGGCACCAGGCAGAGGGGCTGAATGGCCTGCTTCAGCTCTGCGTGCGAGGGTCTGTATCCTCCCCCTGTGATGTGTCTGCTTTTTGTTTTGTCAGGAGGTGAATCCAAATCCCCAGGCGCTCCAGTTGCACCAGCTCCCAGCAAGGAGGCAGATGACAAGGAGGTGGCGAAGGTGGAAGAGGAGGAGAGGAGGGACAACGAAGACTGGGGCAGCCTGGAGGTGGGTCTCCCTACGTCAGCTTCTGGAGGGTGGGGCTGAGGTTTTATTCCCAGTCAGGTGAGGGAGAGGGGCAGCAGATTCACCTCATTTTCCCCTTACATCCTCCCATTCTGGTTCACCGCAGGAGCCGGGGAAGTCCAAGGCGCCTGACGAGAAGGGAGACTGGGCCGGTGCTTCTGAGTGGTCACTGGGTCAGAGCAGCAGAACCAAGGCTGCCGTGGGCACGGTGGGTGCACAGGGAGCTCGGTGGGGAGGGAACACAGGCAGCAAGCAGACTCCTCCCTCCCTGCATTTCTGTCCATAATACTCCCCAATTCGTTCAGACAAATTTCCTCCCTCTCACTAAAATTAAGCCCTCTTGTGTTATAGAACAGAGAACAGCACAGTGCAGGCCATTCGGCCCACAATCTTGTGCCGAATATTTAACCACAAAATCAAACTAAACCTTCCCTCCTTCATAGCCCTCCATAATTCCCTTAAATGTACCTGCCTGTACTGGGCACCCAGCATTCTCTGTGTAAAAAGCACCCTCGTGTATTAGCCATTTCCGCCCTGGGAAAAAAGACTTTGGCTATGCAGTTTATAAAGTGATGAGGGAAGATTCTTACTGTATACTCTAACTCTCCCCTAATAATTTGACACACCTCTATCAGGCTATCCCTCATATCCAAGGAAAACAAGACTTGGGTCATTATTTTGTCTACAGGTATGGTGCAGAACAGGTCCTTCTGGCCCACTGAGCCACACCCAGAAACCCACCTATTTAACCCTAGCCTCATCAGAGGACAATTTACCTACTAACCCATTAGACCATAAAGCATGGGAGCAGAATTAGGCCAGTCGATCCATCACGTCTGCTCCAGAATTGCAACCTGGCTGATCCGTTTCCCTCTCAGCCCCATTCTTCCACCTTATCCCTGTAACCTTTCACACCCTGACTAATCAAGAACCCTAACCTCCACCTTAAATACACTCAGATGTCGACCTTCAAAACCACTTGTAGTAATAAATTTCACAGATTCACCACTCTAAAAAAGTTCTGCTCATCTCCATTCTAAATGACACCCCTCTATTGTAAGCTGTGCCTTCTGGTCTTCTACCTCCTCCCACTATATGAAACCTTTCCTCCACATTCACTGCCTTTCAACATTTGATAGGATCATCCCTCATTCTTCTAAATTCCATCGACTACAGACCCAGAGCCATCAAATGGTCTTCACACGACAAGCCTTTCAATCCCAGAATCATTTTCATGAACCTCCTTTGAACCCGCTCCAATGTCAGCACATCCTTTCTGAGACAAGAAGCCTAAAACTGTTCACAGTACTGCAAGAGAGAGGAGAAATGGGTTAAAAATTCTATATCTGAATGCACGAAGTGTCAGAAATCAGGCGGATGAGCTTGAAGTCCAGGTGCAAATGGGTAACTATGAAGTTGTTGGGATAAAGGAGACATGGCTGCAGGGAGATCAGACCTGGGAAATGAATGTACAAGGTTATACGTGCTATCGTAGGGACAGAAATATGGGCAGAGGGGGTGGGGTGGCCCTGTTGGTGAGGAATGAGATTCAGTCCTTTGCAAGGGGAGACATAGGGTCAGGAGATGTACAGTCTGTGTGGATAGAACTGAGGAACAGTAAGGGCAAAAGGACCCAAATGGGTGTTGTCTACAGGCCACCAAACAGTAGCATGGACATTGGGTGCAAGTTGAATAGGGAGTTAACATTGGCATGTGTCAAAGGTAATGTTGCAGTAGTTATAGGGGATTTCAACATGCAGGTGAACTGGGAGAATCAGGTTGGTGCTGGACCACAGGATAGGGAGTTTGTAGAGGGCCTACGGGATGCATTCTTGGAACAGCTTGTACGAGAGCCGACCAGGGACAAGACTATTCTGGATTTAGTGTTATGTAATGAACAGGATTTGATAAGCGAGCCATTAGGAGGTAGTGATCATAATATGATAAGCTTTTATCTGCAATTTGAGAAGGACAAGGGCAGATCGGAGGTGTCAGTGTTGCAGATGAACAGGGGAAACTATGGAGGCATGAGGGAAGAGCTGGCCAAAGTTGACTGACGGATAGCCTAACAGAAAAGACTGTGGAACAGCAAAGGCAGGTATTCTTGGGAATAATGCACAAGGTGCAAAATCAGTTCATCCCCCAGAGAAGGAAGGATTCAAAGGGGGGAAAGGGGCCACAGTGGTTGACTAAGGAAGTCAGAGATTGCATAGCATTAAAAAAATGGAAATATGACAGAGCTAAGGTGAGTGGGAGGACAGATGATTGGGAAGTTTTTAAAGAACAACAGAACTTAACTAAAAAGACAATACGGGGAGAAAAAATGAGGTAGGAACGCAAGCTAGCCAGGAATATAAAGGAAGATAGCAAAAGCTTTTTTAGTATGTGAAGAGAAAGAAGATAGTTAAGAATAATGTTGGGCCCTTGAAGAATGAATTGGGTGTAATTGTTATGGGAAACAGAGAAATGGCAGAAAGATTTAATAAGTACTTTAGATCTGTCTTCACTAAGGAAGACACAAGCAATCTCCCGGATGTATGGATGAGCCAAGGACATAGGGTAACAGAGGAAATGAAACAGATTGGCATTAGGAAGGAAATGATGATGAGTAGACTGATGGGACTGAAGGCTGATAAATCCCCAGGTCCAGATGGTCTGCACCCTAGGGTAATAAAGGAGGTAGCCCTGGAAATTGCGGATGCATTGGTAATCATTTTCCAATGTTCCTTAGATTCAGGATCAGTTCCTGAGGATTGGAGAATGGCTAATGTTATCCCACTTTTTAAGAAAGGAGGGAGGGAGAAAACCGAGAACTATCGACCTGTCAGCCTGACATCGGTGGTGGGGAAGATGCTAGAGTCCATTATTAAGGATGAAATAGTGGCATATCTAGATAACAGTGATAGGATTGGGCGAGCCAGCATGGATTTACCAGGGGTAAATCATGCTTGACTAATCTGTTGGAGCTTATCGAGGATGTAACCAGGAAGTTAGATGGGGGAGATCCAGTGGATGTAACGTACCTCGATTTTCAGAAGGCATTTGATAAGGTCCCACATAGAAGATTGGTGGGTAAAATCAAAGTTCAGGGCATCGGGGGGAAGGCATTGACATGGATAGAAAACTGGTTGGCAGAGAGAAAGCAAAGGGTAGCGGTGAATGAGTGTTTCTCGGAATGGCAGGTGGTGACTACTGGGGTGCCACAGGGCTCGGTATTAGGACCACAGCTGTTTACCATTTACGTTAACGATTTGGATGAAGGCATTGAGAATAACATCAGCAAATTTCCTGATGATACTAAGCTGGGTGGCAGTGTGACATGTGATGAGGATGTTAGGAGACTTCAAGGTGACTTGGATAGGCTGGGTGAGTGGGCAGATACTTGGCAGATGGCATTTAATGTGAATCGGTGTGAGGTTATCCACTTTGCCTTCCTGTTCTTACTCCCAGATTATCATCTGAACGGTGCAGCATTGGGTAAGGGAGAAATACAAAGAGATCTCAGAGTCCTTGTTCATCAGTCACAGAAGGTGAATGAGCAAGTGCAGCAGGCAGTGAAGAAGGCTAATGGAATATTGGCCTTTTTTTTTACAAAGGGAATTGAGTACAAGAGCAAGGAAATCCTCTTGCATTTGCACAGGGCTCTGGTGAGACCACACCTGTAGTATTGTGTACAGTTTTGGTCTCCAGGGTTAAGGAAGGACATCCTGGCTGTAGAGTAAGTGCAGCGTAGATTCACGAGGTTAATTCTTGGGATGTCTGGACTGTCTTACGCAGAGAGGTTAGAGAGACTGGGCTTGTACACGCTGGAATTAAGGAGATTGAGCGGGGATCTGATTGAAACATATAAGATTATTAAGGGATTGGACAAGATAAAGGCAGGAAATATGTTCCAGATGCTGGGACAGTCCAGTACCAGAGGGCATGGTTTGAGAATAAGGGGTAGGTCATTTAGGACAGAGTTAAGGAAAAACTTCTTCTCCCAGAGAGTTGTGGGGGTCTGGAATGCACTGCCTCGGAAGGCAGTGGAGGCCAAGTCTCTGGATGCTTACAAGAAGGAGCTAGATAGGTATCTTATGGATAGGGGAATCAAGGGATATGAGGACAAGGCAGGGACTGGGTATTGATGGTAATTGATCAGCCAAGATCTCAAAATGGCGGTGCAGGCTCGAGGGGCCGAATGGTCTACTTCTGCACCTATTGTCTATTGTGAGGTCTTACCAGTGCCTTATAAAGCCTCAGCATTACATTTTTGCTTTTATACTCTAGTCCTCTCAAAATGAATGCCAGCATCGAATTTGCCTTCCTCACCATCGACTCGACCTGCAAATTAACCTTTAGGGAATCCTCCACGAGGATTCTCAAGTCCCATTGCACCTTAGATTTTGAATTTCATATAACATCATTGACATATAATGTGAAAATAAGTGATCCCAACACCAACCCTTGGGGAATTACACTGGTCACTGGCAGCCAGTCTTCTACCCCTGTCAGTAATGACAAGAAATGACAAGCAGGATAGACAAAGAGTTTTACAAATAAGTCAGGCAAGATTTTCTCTTAAGGAAACCATGCTGACTATGACTTATTTTATCATGTGTCTCCAAGTACCCCAAAACTTCATCCGTAACAATTGCTTCTTGAAAGATCGTTACTATTGCCCCCACAGTCTCATTAGTTACCACTTCCAAAACCCTCAGTTGCACAGTCCCAGGTGTCAACTTAAGGTAGGTAAGACAGGTGTTTTACCAACCTTCAGACATTTCAGCTTCCAAAGATACTGCTCAAGCCTTCAAATCCGGTTAATCACACAACTTGTGGGTATTCTTTAAATTCTATTCGATCCAAGATCGGCACCAAACTGATTATCCCCACTCAACCTGCATATTGAACACCCCCATGACTATCATAGCAGAGGCCTTTTCGTATGCTTTTCTATCTCCCACTGTAATTTGTGTCCCACATACTGGCTACTGTTCAGAGGCCTCTATGCAACTCCCACCAGGGACTTTTTACTCTTGCAGTTCCTTAACTCGACCCACAACAATTCTACACCTTCCAATCCTATGTCACCTCTTCATGCACACAGCTGTGTCCTTTAAACCCACTGCCGATTTGCCTCATGTCCTGAGCACATTTTGGCAGGTGGCATGGTTGCATAACACTTGCCAGTGTGCCAGCGGGAGGGGTTCAATTCCTGCTGCAGTCTAAGTGTGGAGTTTGTATATTTTCCCTGTGACCATGCGGGTTTCCTCCTGGTGCTCTGGTTTCCTCCCACGTTTCAAAAGTGTACAGGTTAGGGTTAGTAAGTTGTGGGCACGCTATGGTGGCAGTGGAAGTGTGACGTTCATGGGCAAAGTAAAGTAGGGAAAGTAGGGAAGTGTAGACTTTACAATCTAAAAATGAGGTAACAATTAAAGACCTTCGTCCATATTGTCCATCCTAGTCATAGTGTCATGGAAGTCTACAGCACAGAAAGAGGTCCTTGCTGTTATTCTGCCTTGTCCCATCGACCTGCAGCTCTCACCACCCTCTGAGTGAAGAAGTTCTCCATGTTCCCCTTAAACTTTTCAACTTTCACCTTTAACTGATGATCTCTGGTTGTAATCCATTCAACCTCAGTGGAAAAAGCCTGTTTGCGTTTACCCTGTCTATACCCCTCAATTTTAAATAGCTCCATCAAATCTCCCCTCATTCTTCTACACTGTAGAGAGTAATTTCCTAAGCTTTCAACCTTTCCCTATAACTCAGGTCCTCAAGCTCCTTGTAAATTTTCTCTGAACTCTTTTATATCTTTATTGATACTTCCCTTCTAGGTAGGTGAGTAACATTGCACATAATAGTCCAAATTACCCCACCAAATAACCCGGTAAGGAGGCTTTCAATTAAATATTGGGCACAAAACTGCTCACAATACTCCAAGTACAGCCTCAGCTTTACTTTCTGGCTTTTATTTCCTAGTCTCCAGGAGATGCGTTGGCATGGGATGGGTCAAGGGGAAGTTCGCAAAAATCAACATGACAATGATAGGGTTAACATATGAGGAGCGTTTGATGGCCCTGGACCTGTACTCACTGGAGTTATGAAGAATGAGGGGGGATCTCATTGAAACCTATTGAATTTTGTAAGGCCTAGAGCGGACATGGAGAGGATGTTTCCTATAGTAGAGGAGTTTAGGACCAGAGAGGACAGCCATAGAATAAAAGGTCATCCCTTCAGAGCAGAGATGGGCCCAACATATCGACGCTGATTAGAAATTTGAGCAGATTTGGTATGTCAGGAAAGTCACTCTCAGATTTCTACAGATGTACCATGGAGAGTGTTCTGACTGGCTACTCGCTGTCTAATATGGGGAGGCCAGGGGCAGCACCGAAAGTTTTAGACTCAAATCAGCTCCATCATGGACACTAGCCTGTCGTACCCAGGACATCTTCAACGGGTGATGCCTCTAAAAGGCAGCATCCTCCATAGTATAGAGAACTGGACAAACAGATGGTCAGAGTGATGGTGGTGGGGGGGAAGAGAATGAAGAATTAGCTGAAAGGAGTGCATGTTCGATTTCTACAGAGCAATACGTACAAAATGCTGCAGCTTAGGTAGCAGTTACGGAGAGGAATAAACCGTCAACTGTAGCCGACTTAACCAAATGGAGTAAGTTAATAAAATGAAATGAGGTTACCCACAAACCAACTCCTCCAACACCAGAAGCTTGCTGCTGCATTGGCATTGTGGTCTTTCTGAATGACTTTCTTTGTAACAAACTTTGGGCCAACCTAGTTTTTAATGCATCCCTAATTTGTCTTCTCGGAAAGCCGAGGACACTTGGGAGCACCGATATTGCTGGCAACTGGGACACAAAGGGAAACTGGGAGTCCGTTGACTTGGATCAAGGTCAGTTCACTACCTCTCTGGTGTCGGGTCTCCTCCCAAAACATCAGAAGTTCCTTTCACGTGCACAGACACTCAGTTCCTCCAGCAGATTGTTGTTCTAGATTCCAGTGTCTGGCGTCCCTTGTGTAACAAGTATCAGAGGCACAGAGAGAAACTGTAATCACCAACAATACTTGTATTGTCTAAACTAAAGTAACGAGTATGTGAACTTGTATACTACCTGTGTGCACACCCACTAGATTTCCCTTACTTTCCTGAATAGTGAAAGAATAGAGAATATTCTTTAGTAACAGCCAAAGAAGTCTACACAGGTCAGGCATTCCTCATAGTCCCGATCCACTCTCCATGTGTTTTACGCAAGGTTGCTCAGCCTTGTACCTGCTTTGACACCACAATTGTAGGCTGCATCTGGGTAATGATGAATCTAAGTACAGAGAGGAAATTAAGAATTAGGGTGCTTAATTTAATTAGGAAATTAAATTAGGTTGCATCACAACCTGGTATGCAAGTTGTCCTGTCCAAGACCGGTAGAAGCTGCAGAAGATTGTGAAACTAGTCCAGGACATGAAACAAAAAAATCTTCCATCTCTGCACTCACTTTACACCACACGCTGTCAGAGTAGTGCTGCCAGGATAATAACGAAAAAGTCCCACCCAGCCAACATACTTTTTGTCCAAATTCCCTCTGGGAGAAGGTTCAGTATCATGAAGATTCGTACGGCCAGATCCGGGAACAGTTTCTTTCCAAGTGTGATAAGACTGCTGAACAGATCTTGACCTGGATCTGGGCCATACCTTCCAAATATCTGGACCCAACTTGCACTACCGTACTTTCCATTTTCTATATTCTAATTATGATTTATAATTTATTTTTTTTATTATATTTAATTTGTATTTCGGGGAGCGCTAAGCGCATAAACAAGTATCACTGTGATGAGTGAATGCTCTAGTATCAATTGATTGTTGACAATAAAGTATTTGTATTTGATTATTCTCTGAAGTTATCACTGCCAGCACACCCAAAGTGCCAACTTTTGTATTCATTCCTTAGCAGTTCAAATGTTGCATTTCACCATTGGACAACCTTAAGAAAGATTGTGTCTTGATGTAATTTTGATTTATGGAGTAAAAGGACAGTAAAAATGTTTTTTTCAAATTATTGCAATGCCTGTGAACAACTGAAGCTGTGAAAAGCAGTCTGATGCAGTTTCAAAATTATCCAGCATCAGGAAATAAACAGCACTCAAAAGGAGGAGGCAAGCTCTTTATTGATTTTACAGCACCATTTCCAGAAATTAATGTACATACAAGTACAAGACACTTTAACAGAAAAGCCTTCAACCCAAACTCAGCATTGTCCACAATATGGAGTTACATCAAGTGCCTTCTGCCCAGGACTGGAATCTTCAGCTGAACCCACTTAAAAATTATTTACAAATCCCACCACACACGATGTACTGAGAACTTTAGAACATTTCAAATTATTACTAAAGCAGCAAATCAGAGAAGATTAGTGGAAACAATTATGCTCCATAGGAACTTGGTCTGGAATAGCAAGCAAATGCCGCAGGGATTTGAACCCCATCCTGGAAACCAGGAGTGCCAACCACCAGCATCTTTTGCTTTTTTTGGGGGTGGAGCACTACAAAGGCAAAAGCAAAACCTGAGAAAACAATTATTTGTTCTCCCAGTAAAAGAAAACCTGATTTGCTGCCTAAACTTCCAATCTTGTAGCAATCCTGGCAGATGGTAAATTCCTGAGCCTCCATGTATTCTCAAAACAATCCACACGTTCCATTTGCAATCTCTGACCTTGCAAGCCAATGTCACTCACTAGACTGAAATGCAACAAACCACCACACCAAACACGACACAAATGGAACAGAACCATTCCAGCAGTCATTACAGTCAGAATACTAAATATCATTAGATTTTAAATCTTAAACATTGATTACTCATTCATAATTACACATGGCAAATAGACTGTTACATTTGACAGCTTACGGACACTGTACTTCTGTTCATCTGGAGACCTTCAGGATTCTGGTATCTGAAAAACTAAAGAGAGGCCATTTTCCCCACCCTAAAAACCCTAGTGAATTTCATAAATACAAGTTTAAAGACTGCACCTGTGTAAAGGCTGTCCACAGTATTCACTTCATCAGCAAGGGCTGGAAACCTGAAAAAACTAAGAACAAGACTGTTCCCCACCCTAAACCCATCAAATGAAATGGTGCAATAAGAATGAAGATCAGAACCTGGTGAGTTCGTCCAGCGTACAGTTATCCATCTAAGCAAGCACAGCAGGAGACCTGAAAGAACTAAAGAAAACAAGTCTTTTCCCCACCCGAAACCCTTTGAAATGGTTCAATAAAAATGAAGTGGAGCACCTGTTTGCCAGTCCAGAGTATGGTTATGTTCCAAGGCTTAGCAGCAAGCAGTGAAGATCTGAAAGAGCTAAACACAAGAAGGTTCCCCACCCAAGCCCAGTTGAAATGGATTTGAATAATGAAATTCAGCACCTGTTTAGTCCAGTATACGAGTGTATTCCAACTAATTAAGCAGCGTAGACTGGAGTCCTGAAACTAAGAACAGACTTCCCCACCTAAATCCCTTTGAAATGATTATTAATGGAAGGAGCACCTGTTACACGAGTCCGGTGCATGGCTGTTCCATCTATCTAACGCGACATGGGAGACCTGAAAAATACTAAGAAGATGACTGATCCCCACCCTAAACCCCTTTAAACTGTTTTAATTAGAAGAGTCAGCACCTACTGGAAGACAGTCCAACGCAGCGAATTCACTGGGCAATACAGGAAAGCTGAAAAACTAAGACTGGCTGCGTCCTTAACCCCATTGATGGGATACCTTAAAGTTTGTAGGTCTATTTTGAGCAACAGAGATGGAAATCTGGGGAGAAAGAAGAGTGCTGTTTCATAGCCCTACACCCCCCCCCCACTAATGAAATCAATTAAAAGCTCCAGCAGTAATTTATACACCACATGCTAAAAATCATTTACAACCAAAACGGGAAACTAATCTCATGGGGAAAATAGAAATGAAATTCATACCTCTCCAAAACACCAGTTAACTTGCTTCCCAGATGTCTATTAGTGCCTTCCTTGGTAGATCAAGCCTTCTATCTTTGTAGCCCATTCAAGCAAGTAATGCTACTTTGATAGCTCACTGCCTCCTGTATTTTACTTTTCCAACATTATTTACATCTATGGTTCAGTTTTATCTTGGAGAAAGATTTGTAAGGAATTATGACCTACTGCATTCAGTGAAGGTTACTGGACCAGCTGTAAGTAATTCTAGGCTTGTTCGTTCACATCTGCAAAATAAAATCTAGGAAATATCACCTTACTTTCCCCCCCCCAACCCCATTTCAATTTGCAACAAATCAGTTTGCAACTTGCAACTTAAATTTACAAAGTAATCTTTTCAGAAATCTTAGTATGACACTTATCTGTACCAGGAGTGCTTCTGAACCCAACCACAACATACTTTGGGAAGTGTCGGATCTAGACTTGAAATAAGGCTACATGTCTTGCAAACGATCCAAGAAATTCAGTCATACGAACAGCTCCAGTCGCAAACTCATTCATCCTTTTAAAATGATGGCTCTGCGCAGATTCCTTACAACATTCAGTCTGAAGAACTCTGGGCTGTCTGTCTCACTCAAAAGCTCGACACTTCAAGTATGAGATTTGCTTCGACTTGTGATACCTGAAAAAATCTTAAGGAAAAGAAGCCAATCTTCCCACCCAGCCCAACAGTACTCTACAGATACAAGCAATTTATGTAAACTAATTTGCTGACCTTTCTTCACTGCAAATCTAGTTGGCTTGTTGTTTCATCTACAGCTACTTCAAACCAATATTCTTATTATCCAGAATGCATGCAATTTACAAAGCCAACATCCCCTGAAGTGGATTTTCCAGGGTAATTAGTCTCAATTACATCGTGCAACTATTAAGCAGCTAACTAGAAAAGGAAAAATTAACTGCCACCTTCAATCCAACTTAACAGATTTGTGATTTAACAACCAATTCCATATGATGAATCAATATAGATTAGTGCAGTTAATCATGCACAGCTCAATTCCATGCCATCATTTCGAATTTTTTTCCTACCACCAATGCAATTTTGTAAAATTGCAAGTTAAATTGAAGTGATTCACTGCAGTTAATATATACTGACAGGTAAAGCTTAATCATCAATGGTCTTCGGGAAGAGCACCAATTGGTCCACAAAGACAAACTAACTTTAAAAGGCTTACAGGGCACTCTACAATATTATGCTGTTTTACCTTAGGAACAAGCAACTTTATAGTCTGAAATCACTGGTTTAGCGTGTTCTGAAATGACTGGTGTTTAATGTATTCTGAAGGTTTACTTGCTGTGATTGTAGACAGATTTAAAGATCATCTTCAAGATCCCATAGCAGAATAAAGCTTTGTAGGAGCACACCTGGAAAATAAAATCTTGGAACAACTTTCCCTATCACCCACTCCCACTTCAGGAAGCATTCTTCCAAAGCAGGGTGTTCGCGTACAAAATTTATAAACATGCTGTTGTTTAAAGCTACAACACTCAATTTCCTACAGAAACAATGGGAGTGGAATTTAAACTCGTAAAGCCATACAAGGTAAAATCCATTGCCCCTGATTATTTTTGTTCAAACTGAAAATTTTACATTCAGTGCAACAATAGTGAGTTATCAGTCACTGCCCCATACTCAGAAATGAGAAGTGTTACTTATCTTCAACACTGCAGTAGGAGGTAATCATTCTGAAAGAGTTCTTCTCAACCATTACACTGAAAGAGTTAGTTGCTGAGCTGATTTACAACTGCCTGGTTGAAACTCAAGAATCTTTCTTCAGTGGGCTCACTGGATTGTTTTCCTGGGTGCCTGTAAAAGTCTCAACAACACATCTTCCATCCCATCAATCCCCACAAATTCAGCCAGCAGCTGATCCACAACTGTTCTCTTCCTGCATGTTAAATATTTTAGATGCCAAGTTTGAAGCAATTCAAGTTCTTCACCATTCCCAAGTCAATCTTCCATCCATTTACTGCACATTGAGTTTAGACTCTCTTTACACATTTTCCGAGCAGCAAACTTGTTATAAACACAGATGCTGGAATAGACAAAGTGCTGGAGGAACTCCAGTCAGGAGAGGCAGTTATGCCGGTATGTTCTTACAGCAGTTTCTCATTCGGACTTCATTCCCCCTCCTCTTCTGTACTGATAAAGGGTCTCGGCCCAAAACTGCAGTTTATTCCATGCCATAGATGCTAAGTTCATCCAACATTTTGTGTGTAGACCCAACTTGTTAACCTAGCAAAAGCATGAATTAACTTCAGCTACCTACGTACAACCAAGAGAAGGGCGAAGTATTCAATGATCCAGTCTCAGAAACACAACTTCCACCTGCACGGAGACTCCAATATTCACATTCCCAATCGACTTTACTGGCCACCTGTAATCCTGAACGGTTTTATTCTTGCAGACAAGAAACATTACTACCACTGGGACGTCTATAGGATCTGGAAGAGAATTCTGAGAGCTCGTTGTACCCAACCCACCCAAACAGCAGCAATTTAAAAAATTACTGACAAAATGTCATGTTTTGTTAACTTCGAAACTGACGTTTAGAGACAAGTTGCTCACGTTTAGCTGCATCTTTGTAATCTTGTAGGAGGAAGTGTTGTAGAAATAGATGTTGCCTACGGTCCTGTTAAGTACATTTAGTTTACTGAAAGCCAGTGATTCCTTTTGCAATCATTCTTCCCAGTAAGTTTCAGATTTGATGGGATCCCAGTATTGGAGCTGATCAGTATCTTATACCTGAAAAATAAGAACTAGACAACATTTCGCACCCCTCCCCAACAGCAAAGCTATGCACAAGTTTGGATGGCAGGCATAAAGCCCACAGGTAACTAACACCTGTATGAACAGCAGGCATGAAGCCCACAGGTAACTAACACCTGTATGAACAGCAGGCATAAAGCCCACAGGTAAATTACCAGCTGTCTGAATAGCAGGCAAAAAGCCCACATGCAACTCACTACCTGTCTGAACAGCAGGCATAAAGCCCACAGGTAACTCTCACCTGTCTGAATAGCAGGCAAAAAGCCCACAGGTAACTCACACCTGTCTAATAAAGCCCACAGGTAACTCACACCTGCCTGAACGAGGGGCACAAAGCCCACAGGTAATTCACACCTGTCTGAACGAGGGGCATAAAACCCACAGGTAACTCACACCTGTCTGAACGAGGGGCATAAAGCCCACAGGTAACTCACACCTGTCTGAACGAGGGGCATAAAGCCCACAGGTAACTCACACCTGTCTGAACGAGGGGCATAAAACCCACAGATAACTCACACCTGTCTGAACGAGGGGCATAAAGCCCACAGGTAACTAACACCTCTCTGAACGAGGGGCATAAAGCCCACAGGTAACTCACACCTGTCTGAACGAGGGGCATAAAGCCCACAGGTAACTCACATCTGTCTGAACGAGGGGCATAAAGCCCACAGGCAACTCACATCTGTCTGAATGGTGGGCATAAAGCCCACAGGCAACTCACACCTGTCTGAACGAGGGGCATAAAGCCCACAGGTAACTCACACCTGTCTGAATGGTGGGCATAAAGCCCACAAGGAACTAGCTCTGAATAGCCAACACTTAAAATAACCCTGCATGAAATAATGCACCAAATTGCAAGCTAAATTGTAAGTGGATTTCACTGCAATTAGAAGATTATAATGACTAGTAAAGCTTAATCATCTCAGTGGTCTTTGGGAAGAGCAACAACTGGTCAAGAACAAAACTAAATTAACTTTAAAAGGCTTACAAGGCATTCTACAAAATTATGCTGTTTTACCTTAAGAACAAGCAACATTATAGCCGGAAATCACTGGTTTAGCGTGTTCTGAAATGACTGGTGTTTAATGTATTCTGAAGGTTTACTTGCTGTGATTGTAGACAGATTTAAAGTTCTTCAAGTTCCCACAGCAGAATAAAGCTTTGTAGGAGCACACCTGGAAAATAAAATCTTGGAACAACTTTTCCTATCACCCACTCCAGGAAGCGTTCTTCCAAAGCAGGGTGTTCACGAACAAAATATATAAACATGCTGTTGTTGAAAGCTAAAACACTCATACTTTCCTACAGAAACAATAGAACTGGAATTTAAACTCATAATGTCATACAAGATAAAATCCATTGCCCCTAATTATTTTTGTTCAGACTGAAAACTTTACATTCAGTGCAACAATAATGGGTTATCAGTCACTGCCCCATACTCAGAAATGAGAAGTGTTACTTATCTTCAACACTGCAGTAGGAGGTAATCATTCTGAAAGAGTTCTTCTCAACCATTACACTGAAAGAGTTAGTTGCTGAGCTGATTTACAACTGCCTGGTTGAAACTTAAGAAACTTTCTTCAGTGGGCTCACTGGATTGTTTTCCTGGGTGCCTGTAAAAGTCTCAACAACACATCTTCCATCCCATCAATCCCCACAAATTCAGCCAGCAGCTGATCCACAACTGTTCTCTTCCTGCATGTTAAATATTTTAGATGCCAAGTTTGAAGCAATTCAAATTCTTCACCATTCCCAAGTCAATCTTCCATCCATTTACTGCACATTGAGTTTAGACTCTCTTTACACATTTTCCGAGCAGCAAACTTGTTATAAACACAGATGCTGGAATAGACAAAGTGCTGGAGGAACTCCAGTCAGGACAGGCAGTTATGCCGGTATGTTCTTACAGCAGTTTCTCATTCGGACTTCATTCCCCCTCCTCTTCAGTACTGATAAAGGGTCTCGGACAAAACTGCAGTTTATTCCCCTCTATAGATGCTAAGTTCATCCAACATTTTGTGTGCAGACCCAACTTGTTAACCTAGCAAAAGCATGAATTAACTTCAGCTACCTACGTACAAACACGAGAAGGGCGAAGTATTCAATGATCCAGTCACAATGATCCCGGTATTGGAGCTGATCAGTATCTTATACCTGAAAAATAAGAACTAGAAACCATTTCACCTCCCCAACCTTGTGCAGTGGGCATAAAGCCCACTGCAAATTCCAAATGGCAGGTACAATGGCGCAACTACATCTGAATGGCAGACATTAAGCCCACGGGTAAATTCCAATGACAAAGCTCAGGAACAAGCTGAGCTGAATGTTACTGCAAATGCAGTAATATCTTAAAGCTGTGTAATTGTTTTATTATTTATCCCAGACTCATGCATTATGTGGGGAGCATTCCCAGCTGACCCAGTAGAGCTTGCCTACTGTACCCCTCAGAAACACAGGCATAAAGCCCAGTTTGTGTGTAATACCGACCACATCTGCCATTGATAAGATTCTGCTGCCCTGCTCAGTAAGTCCAAAAGTACACTTAGCTGTGAGGAAGTGAACTGTAAGCACCAGGGTTGTCCTGAGCGCAAACCTTGTCAAGTCACGCACTGAACCTCAACCAGAACAAAGCAAGACTGGTCTTTCAGAGTTGATCCCTAGAGAGCGACACAGCCAGGACACCATGCTCCACACAGCAAGACAGCTCAGAATGAGGCACTGAAAGATAAAACTGGACATTGTTGCCCACCCTACGGACCCCACGGTGTAGGAGCAAAGCACGACGACACCGGGCTCCAAACATACAAACCAAACCAGGCTGCCTCCTCATCTTCACTTGTGCTATCTGCCTCGGTCCAGGACTCACTCCTTCCTGTTTGCCTGGTCCAGACTTGTTCCATCCTCTCCTGCCTTGATCCTCTCTCTGCCTGTTCCAGCTGGCTCCATTCCCTCCTGCACGATCCTCTCTCTCTGCCTGTTCCAGCTGGCTCTGTTCCCTCCTGCACGATCCTCTCTCTCTGCCTGGTCCAGACTTGCTCCGTTCCCTCCTGCACGATCCTTCCTGTCTGCCTTGATCCAGGAGACTCACTGCATCCTCTGCTTCGTCACAGTTCTAGCTCAGCAGCTCTTGGCTTGCGGTTGCTGGACAGCTTGGCCACCCATTGTCACTGACAAGTTGCAAGTCCATCATCACCAGTCCCTTTCACACCCAACAGCACTGGACACACTGGCTCAACACTCTGCCACATCTTCAGGCTCCCACCAGCAGGCTGGGGAGCCCCTGACCTTGCGCAGCAGCTCCCATCACAGGTACAAAACGCAGTCACTGCAGCGGAAATGACGGCTCCCTGCCCCACCCAGGCCATCCCTGGAGGCCCTCTCCTACCCAGCCCTACCTCAGCTCAGGGTGTGGCTAAACCCCCCCCCCCCACCACCCCCGGGACAGGTGATGTCCTCCCACCTGGACACATTTACAGCCGAAGGAATCAACCCCTCCCACAACCCCACTAACAGGATTACAAGGATCGCCGACCCCTCAAACTCCACCGTCCCGCTAACGGGATAAACTGCGTCACCCACCCTTTGGCCCAGCCCCAGTGTTACTGGCTTCAACACCACCACCAACTCTACATATACGCAGAATCCCCTCCACCCTACTTCAGGCCAAAGCCAGCATCCGGCCCATTTAACAGCCGAGAGCTCTCCACCACCTCTATCAGCGCCACCCCCCCCCCCACTCCCCTTACACAAAACCGTGGCTGCACCTGCGCAAACGGCGACAGCGAACAATATCCGACCCTTAATCCCCCCACCTTACGAAGGCAGACCAGCCCTGGCGACCGCAGCCTGCCTATCATTTCCATCTGATGCCTCGGTTGTTTATGAGGAGGCCCAGCGCTTCCCTCCCCTCCCCCCCCCCCACTCCGCTTCCACCATTGTCAACATTCACCTCCTCTCCTCACTGATGTGGCTGCGGGAGCGCTCTGATGCACTTTGACTGACTTTCCACCCTCTCTCCCTGCCCCCCTGCCCGCCCACCTTGCGATTCCCTCCGCACAACATTCAACACGACCCCTACCGCTCTCCATTCCGCTGCCGTCTGCGCAAGAAAGCCTGGCGGTCCTCTTTTATAGCCTCCCATTGTCGCGTCACTGGATTACTCAGCAAGAAGTAGTTCCCTCATTAAATTCCCTCTCTCCGGCAGTAACCTCCCACCGATCTCTTCTCGTTCTTCGTCGCCATCAGTCGTGATGCTTAAATTACACGGTTTTCGTTGACAAAGCGGTTGTTTCCTTTAGGCCGCGGCTTCTGCGCATGGATATCCCTTCAGCGAAAGGGTGTGAGAAGGCAACCGCCCGGCTCCGGTTTGAACCGGTTGGTCTGCGGATTCAAAAGTCGCAGTGGGCCGGTGCGCATGCGCCGGGACGTCTATGACGTAGCGGGAGTTAATGCGGCTGGGCTGATTGACAGAGACATGAGTCACCCCAGAATCCGATTTACCCAGAAAATACTGGAAGGCCAATCACACCTACTCTGTGTGGTACAGACAGAGTCAGAACTCTCAGAAACGGCCATGCAAATTCAGAAATCTCCACATTGAAATACAAAAGTTGGTATGACAGTTTGACAGAGACGTTTTAAAACTGGGTAATGTCATTTCCAGGATACAGTATAAAGGAGAACAAAATAATTGGATCCCATGAAGCACAAAAAAAAAGATAAAAAATAGTAATTTTAAAACACAGACATAAATACATAAGATGGCTTATATAAATAGATTCTCAGATTTCCGAAAGGACAATGAACCCATGAACACTTGCTCACTAACTTTTGTCTTCTTATTTGTGCAATTTGTGCAATTTACTTTATTTAAATCTTTCTATTATTAGAATATAAGAATGTAAATCACTTGGGATACAATGTGCAGTCTTGGGTCCCTTATCTATGAAGTGATGTGCTATCACTGGAGACAGTTCAAAGGAGGTTCACAAAAATGATTCCGGTATTGAATGGCTCATCGTATGATGAGTGTTTGATGGCTCTAGGCTCAATTTTGCTATGATGTCTCATGGTTTTATGGCTTTATGTAGAGGCTACATGACAGTTTACAGACTCTAAATCATGTGTATTATACAACACAGCGCAGTGCAGATCCTTCAGCCTACAATCTTCTAACCCACTTCAAAATCAATCCCTCTCTCATAACCATCCATTTTTCTATCATGCATGTGTCTATCTAAGAGTTTCTTAAATTTGCCCAATGTACCTGCCTCTACCATTACCTCTGGCAGTGTGTTCCACATACCCACCACTCTCTGTGTAAAAAAAAATGTTCCCCTGACGTTCCCCCCCCCCCATTCTTTCTGTAAATAGATTCCCCTTTGCCACTTCTACGTGACAAAAAAAAGTACGTTCTGCATGGAGGATCTATGCTGGGACCCCATTTCTTTGTGATTTTTATAAATGGCCTGAATGAGGAAGTGGAGGGATGGATTAGTAAATTTGCTGATGACACAAAGGTTGGTGGTGTTATGGATAGTGTGGACATTGATAGGATGCAAAACTGCCACTAATGCGAAGTGGCAGATGGATTTCAATCCAGGTAAGTGTGAAGAGGTTCATTTCGGTAGGACAAACATGATGGCAGAATATAGCATTAATGGTAAGACTCTTGGCAGTGTGGAGGATCAGAGGGACCTTGGGGTGCGAGTCCGTAAGACACTTAAAGCTGTGCAGGTTGGCTCTGTGGTTAAGAAGGCGTATGGTGCATTGGCCTTCGTCAACCATGTGATTGAATTTAGGAGCCCAGAGGGAATGTTGCAGCTATATAGGACCCTGGTCAGACCCCACTTGCAGTATTGTACTCAGTTCTGGTCGCCTCCCTACAAGAAGGATGTGGAAACCATAGAAAGGGTGCAGAGGAGATTTACAAGGATGTTGCCTGGATTGGGGAGCATGCCTTGTGAGAATAGATTGAGTGAACTCGGCCTTTTTTCCATGGAGTGACGGAGGATGAGAAGTGACCTGATAGACGATGAGAGGCATTGATCGTGTGGATCGTCAGAGGCTTTTTCCTAGGACTGAAATAGCTAGCATGAGAGGGCATTGTTTTAAGGTGCTTGGAAGTAGGTACAGAGGAGATGTCAGTGGTAATTTTTTTACCCAGAGAGTGGGGAGTGTGTGGAATGGGCTGCCGGCAATGGTGGTGGAGCCGGATACAGTAGGGTCTTTTAAGAGACTCCTAGATGGATACATGGAGCTCTGAAAAATAGAGGGTTATAGGTAGCCCTAGTAATATCTCAGGTAAGGACAAGTTTGGCACAGCATAGTGGGCCAAAGGGACTGTATTGTGCTCCATGTTTCTATGTTTCCCTGTGACCCTGTGGGGTTCGTCCGGATGCTCCAGTTTTCAAAGTCCTATGGGTTAGAGTTAGCGAGTTGTGGGCAAGCTATGCTGGCGTTGGATGCATGGAGACACTTGCCGGCTGCCCCCAGCACATCCTCAGACTGTGTTGATCAAACAACGCATTTCACAGTATGTGACACATAAAACTAACCTTTAAACGCAGTCTTAGAATCGACATGAGACATTGCCGTAGGAAAATGCATCAGAGACCCCCACCACCCAGGCCGTGCTCTCTTCCCGCTGCTGCCACCAGGTAGAAGGTACAGGAGCCTCAGGACTGACACCACCAGGTTCAGGAACAGTTATTACCCCTCAACCATCAGGCTCTTGAACAAAAGGGGATAACGACACTTGTTTAAGGACTCTTTCATCTTGGTATTTCATGCTCGATATTTATTGCTCTCTATTATTGATTTTGCACAGTGTGTTGTTCTTTGATCCTGTTTACAGTTACTGTTCTATAGATTTCCCGCAGGAAAAAGAATCTCTGGGTTGTATGTACTCTGGTAATAAACTTTACTTTGACTTTGAGAATCGTGCAGATTCTCAAGCTCCTTGGCCTTAACAATTCAGAAGATCATTTAGACACTTGTGAGCTGGACAAGACATTGAAAAGGCATGTCTGTACTAGTGCAGTTAGTATGGGTACTGAACGCGTTCTCAGCTGGAGCAAAAGGTTCACAATGAGAAGATTGCCTTCCTAAAATAAAGTGGTGTCTGCTTTGGCTGCTTGCATACTGGACACATCAGCAAGGATTGGAGGAATAGTCTTTCACACGAGGTATGCAGTGGCAAGCATCCCAGCATACTTCACATTCACTCTGATGAAAAGGGTGCAGATTCAGAAGAGCCACGGAAGAATCAAGCGTCGGCATTCGGACGTGTCCACAAAGTTAGAAGCACCGTAGCCTGGAGCGGCTTGTGGCGACTAACGAACTTTTGTCGATTCGTGCTGCGTGGTTGGGGTCGGAACACAGTTTGGAATGGCCGTCGCTGACCGTAAGCTCGATAGTGTGCTGTTGGCCTGAGAGTCTGAAGCTTGCTTCTGTAGAAATGCCGAAATATTTCGAGTTCCGACATCTGAATTGAATGCTGCAGTTTTGTCTTGTTTGCGCACTTAGAACACAAGATGAGTCAAGCTGGAAGTAGTGATCTTGAAGCTAAAGCACTAAAAGAGAAATTGAGTTTACAGGGAAAGCTTTCGTGTGTAGAATTGAAGTAGTGCTTTATTACTTTATTGTCGCCAAAGAATTGATACTAGAGTGTACAATCATCACAGCGATATTTGATTCTGCACTTTGCGCTCCCTGGAGTACAAATTGATAGTAAATTTAATAACAATTTAAATTATAAATCATAAATAGAAAAGAGAAAGTAAGGTAGTGAAAAAATACCAAGAGATAGGTCTAGATATTTGAAAGGTATGGCCCAGATCCGAGTCAGGATCCGTTCAGCAGTCTTATCACAGTTGGAAAGAAGCTGTTCCCAAATCTGGCCATACGAACCTTCAAGCTCCTGAACCTTCTCCCGGAGGGAAGAGGGACAAAAAGTGTGTTGGCTGGGTGGGTCGTGTCCTTGATTATCCTGGCAGCACTGCTCCGACAGCGTGTGGTGTAAAGTGAGTCCAAGGATGGAAGATTGGTTTGTGTGATGTGCTGGGCTATGTTCACGATCTTCTGCAGCTTCTTCCGGTCTTGGACAGGACAACTTCCATACCAGGTTGTGATGCACCCTAGAAGAATGCTTTCTACGATGCACCTATAAAAATTCTTGAGGGTTTTAGGGGACGGGCCAAATTTCTTCAGCTTTCTCAGGAAGTAAAGGCACTGGTGGGCCTTCTTGGCAGCGGACTCTGCTTGGTTAGACAAAGTCAGGTCATTTGTCATATTCACCCCACGGAACTTAAAGCTTTTGACCTGTTCCACCTGCGCACCACAGATGTAGATGGGGCTATTCCTTCCAAAGTCAACAACCAATTCCTTCGTCTTGCTGATGTTGAGGGATAGGTTATTGTCTTCGCACCATGCCACCAGGTTCTTAATTTCCTCTCTGTACTCAGACTCATCATTACCCGAGATACAGCCTACAATTGTGGTGTCATCAGCAAACTTTATATATTGAGTTCAATGGAAACTTGGCTACACAATCATGGGTGTACAGTGAGTACAGCAGGGGGCTAAGTACACAGCCTTGTGGGGCACCGGTGCTCAGAGTGATTGTAGAGGAGAGCTTATCCCAGCTTTTTACAGCCTGGGTCCTGTCTGTGAGGAAGTTGAAGATCCAGCTGCAGATCTGAGTGCTAAGACTCAGGTTCCAGAGCTTAGGAATCAGTTTATTTGGAATGATGGTATTAAAGGCAGAGCTGTAGTCAATGAAAAGGAGCCTTACATATGCGTCTTTATTCTCCAGGTGTTCTAAGGAGGAATGTAGTGCCCGAGAGATGGCATCTGCCGTTGACCTGTTGCTCCGGTAGGCGAATTGCAAAGCGTCGAGGTTGACCAGTAGGCTATGGTTGATGTGTGCTATACATCAATTCCCAGTACAATCATAAGTACAATTCCCATTTATAGGACATTAAACCACTTTCAAGGTCTCATCATCTCATGTTCTTGATATTTATTACTGATATTTTTTTTTCTTTTTGCCTCTGTACAGCTTGTTGTCTTTTGCACAGTGGTTGCTGCCCATCCTGTTAGGGATGGTCTTTCACTGATTCGATTGTGTTTCTTCGTATTTACTGTGAATGCCTGCAAGAAAATTAATCTCAGGGTTGTAGATGGTGACAAATATGCATTCTGACAATAAACATTCATTGGGTTTCAGTTTTAAAAGATGCTACCAGCATTGTGGAGGGGATGTTTCCTATAGTGGGAGAGTCTAGGACCAGAGAGTAGATGTGGAGAGGATGTTTCCTATAGTGTGGGGGAGTCTAGGACCAGAGGACACAGATAGAGTGGATGTGAAGAGGATGTTTCCTGTAGTGGGGGAATCTAGGACCAGAGGACACAGATAGAGTGGATGTGGAGAGGATGTTTCCTATAGTGGGGGAGTCTAGGACCAGAGGAGACAGATAGAGTGGATGTGGGGAAAATGTTTCCTATAGTGGGGGAGTCTAGGACCAGAGGACACAGATAGAGTGGATGTGGAGAGGATGTTTCCGACAGTGGGGGAGTCTAGGACTAGAGGATACAGATAGATTGGTTGTGGAGAGGATGTTTCCTATAGTTAGGGAGTCCAACACCAGAGGACGCAGTGTGAATCTGGAGAGGATGTTTCCTGTAGTGGGAGAGTCTGGAATCAGAGGACACAAATAGAGTGGATGTGGAGAGGATGTTTCCTATAGTGGGGGAGTCTGGGACCAGAGAACACAGATATAGTGGTTGTGGAGAGGAAGTTCCTTTTGTAAAAGAGATGAGGAGGAATTTCTTGAGACAGCGAATCAGAATCAGGTTTATTATCACCAGCACGTGTCATGAAATTTGTTAACTTAGCAGCTGCAGTTCAATGAAATACATGATAAATATAGAAAAAGATATATAAATGATTTACAGTACATATATGAATATTCAATAGTTAAATTAAAAACAGTAGTGCAAAAACAGAAATAATAAAAAATAGTGATGTAGTGTTCATGGGTTTAATGTCCATTCAGAAATCAGGTGGCAGAGGGGAAAAAGCTGTTCCTGAATTGTTGAGTGTGTGTCTTCAGGCTCCTGTACCTTCTCCCTGATGAGGAGTTGGCTTGTCCTGTGTGGTGGGAGTCATTAATGATGGACGTCGACTTTCTGAGGCATCATTCTTGGAAGATGTCCTGGATACTACAGAGGTGCCCATGCTGGAGCTGACTGAGTTTACAACTCTCTGCAGCTTATTTTCATCCTGAGCTGTAGCACACCCCCCCCCACCCCATAGCAGATGGTGATGCAGCCAGTCAGAATGCTCTCCTCGGTACATCTGTAGAAATGTATGAGTGTTTTAGGTGACAAGCCAAATCTTCTCTAATGCAATATAGCCACTGTCTTGCCTTCTTTATGGCTGTATTGATATGTTGGGACCAGGTTAGATCCTTAGAGGTATTGACACCCAGAAATTTGAAATTGGTGGTGAATCTGAGGCATTTGTTGCCTTGTTCAGCTGTGGCGGACAAGTCATTGGGTATCTTTGAAGCAGAGGCTGATAGATCGTTGATTAATCAGGGCGTCAACAGTTACAAAGAGAAGGCAGGAGAATGGGGTTGAGAGAGGTAATAAATCAGCCATGATGAAAGGATGGAGCAGACTCGATGGGCTGAATGGCCTGATTCTGATTCTATGTCTTATGGTCGTATAGGATGTGAGCCAAGCAGCAACAAGTGGGGCAAATTGCACAGCCTGGTGAGCTGGGCTGAGTTTGGCCAAAGGACCTGCTTGCCTGCTCTACCGAGCTCTCTGATTGGTCAAAACACAAAAATACAACTGCAGATGCTGTGGATCAAAGAATACGTACACAACACTGGAAGAACTCAGCAGGTCAGGCAGCATCCATGAGAAAAGAGTTTTGGGCCGAGACCCTTCATCAGGAGTGGGGGGGAAGAGTGCGCCGAAGCCCAGTAATAGAGTTAGGGGAGGGGGTAGGGCCTAGAGGCGCCAGGTGGAAAACCAATCAGAGGAAAGGTAAAGGGGGGAGGGGATAAGCATGAAAGAACTGTAGAGATAAAGAAGCAGAAGAAGAGATAAAGAAATTGAAAGGGGAGAGAGGCAGAGAGGGACCTAGGATAGGGGGGAGGGAATTACCGGAAATTGGAGAATTCAACGTTCATACCACCAGGCTGGAGGCTATCCAGACGGTAGATGAGGTGTTGCTCCTCCAACCTGAGTTTGGCCTCATCATGGCAGTAGAAAAGGCCCAGACAGTTCACCTGTGAGGCTGCTGGAGTCTTCTATTGTTAATCTGGTGTTCCCGGTGCAGCCTCCTCTACATCTGTGAGACCCGACCACAGATTGGGGGACCGCTTCATCAAGCACCTACGCTCCATCCATCACAATAGACAGGACCTCCCGGTTGCCACCCACCAACTCTGCCTCTCATTCCCATCTAGATATGTCCATACATGGCCTCCTCTACTGCCATGATGAGGCCAAAGTCAGATTGGAGGAGCAACACACCTACCTGGGTAGCCTCCAGCCTGGTGGAATGAACATTGAGTTCTCCAATTTACGGTAATTCTCTCCCCCTCCCGCTCCCCCTATCCCAGGTCCCTCTCTGCCTCTCTCCCCTTTCAATTTTCTGCTTCTTTATCTCTACAGTTCTTTCATGCTTATCCCCTCACACTTTATCTTTCCTCTGATTGGTTTTTCACCAGACGCCCCTAGGCCCTACCCCCTCCCCTGTCTCTATTTCTGGGCTTCGGCCCTCTCTACCCCCCCCCCCCATTCCCGATGAAGGGTCTCGGCCTGAAACTTTGGCTACTCTTTTCTCACGGATGCTGCCTGACCTGCTGAGTTCTTCCAGTGTACATATTCTCTGATTGGTCCCTTTGATGGTTGCCAGGAGTGCCTACCATCATGGCCAACTCGGACAATGGCCAGTCAGAGTGCTTAAATGGAAACCAGCCACACGGTTGCTTTGGAAACCATTCCAAGGTCACCAGGGATAATTTCTCCCCCTTTTTTAAATAAGCCAGCTCATAATTAATTACTTTCTAGCTGGGATGAGACATTATGGGGGGGCAGAAGAAATTGGAATGGGCATCCACCAGTGCAAACAGTGCATTTAATTAGGTCAGCACATTGCAATTCTTAGCTGCTCCCCCCACCCACCCCCCCGCCGCGATCTCGAGCAGCCTCCCTGTGACTGAGAGACCTTGGATCGGTCGGTGCAAGGTTTTGTGTTTGTGTCTGTGAGCAGATGTGGTTGGAATTAAAACCAGGCCTGGCTTCAAGTGTGCCAGGGAGCATCAGAATCTGAATCGCTTTGTTATCACTGAAATTTGTTGTTCTTCAGCCACAGTTCAGCGCAGTACGTAAAAGAACTATGTCACAGTACGAAATACATTAAAAAGTGAAGAAAGCCGTGCAAAAAGACATTTCACAGCTCTGAGAGCGGAGGGGGAGGACAGTGCAGAACGGTGTCAAGAGCCCCCATGGGCATTCACAGGCGATAGATATTTCATGTCAATACCCTTTTCAGAGTCACAGAGTCATAGAGAGTACAGCACAGAAACAGGTCCTTCAGCCCATCGACTGTATGCCAAACCATTTAAACTGCCTCCACTGGGACCATATCTCCCCGTACCCCTACCGTCCATGTACCTGTCCAGATTTCTCTTAAACATTGAAATCGCGCTCACAGGCACCACTTGAGCTAGCAGCTCGTTCCGCCCTCTCACCACCCTCTGAGTGAAGAAGTTTCCCCTCTTGTCCCCTTCAAACTTTTCACCTTTTACCCTTAACCCATGACCTCTGGTTGCAGTCCCACCAACCTCAGCGGAAAAAGCCTGTTTGCATTTACCCTGTCTGTCCCCCGTGTAATTTTGTTTACCTCTTTCAAATCTCCCCTCAGTCTTCGACATTCCAAGGAACAAAGTCAGAACCTATTCAATCTTTCCTTATAACTTAGATCCTCCAGACCTGGCAACGTCCTTTTCTCTGAACTCTTTCAACTTTATTTACATCCTTCCAGTTTGTAAGTGAGCAAAACCACACACAATCCTCCAAATTCAGCCTCACCAATGTCATACACAACTTCAACATAACATCCCATCTCCTATACTCAGTATTGGGGCTTTTATTTTTCCTTTCAGTTAGACCTGACGAAGGGTCTCGGCCGGAAACGTCAACAGTGCTTCTCGTTATAGATGCTGCCTGGCCTGTTGTGTTCCACCAGCATTTTGTGTGTGTTGTTCCTATACTCAGTATTTTGATTGATGAAGATCAATGTACCAAAATCTTTCTTTTTGACTCCATCTACCTGTGAAGCCACTTTAAATGAATTATGGATCTGTATTCCCTGATCCCTTTGTTCCGTCGCACTCCCCAATGCCCTGTGTAAGACCTACCCTGGCTGACACCTCACACTTGTCTGCATTAAAGCCCATCTGCCGTATTTCAGCCCGTTTCTCCAGCTGGTCCAGACCTCTCTAAAAGCTTTGATAGTCTTCCTCAGTGTCCACGACACCTCCAGTCATAGTATCATCTGCAGATTTGCTGATCCAGTTAACTACATTATCATCCAGAACATTGATATAGATGACAAACAATGGACCCAGCACCAAATCCTGTGGCACTCCACCAGTCAGAGAGGCAACCCTCTACTGCCACTCCCTGGCTTCTCCCACAGAGCCAAGGACAGGCCCAGATGCTGAGTGACAGCAGCTGCCACTCCCCCAGTAACTCTGGACCCACCACAGCAGACTCCACTCACACCCCCCCCCCACCCCACTGACCCAAAGCCGGGACCAGCTCTTGGCCCGACCCACCACCCCTCTGCTCTGCCAGGCTGCGGCCTGGTCTCCCGGCAGTGAGGGGTGGCCAGGCGCAGGCCTGCTCCTGCCTTAGGCCCAGCAGCCAGCAGTTGCCTCGCCCGCAGATCGCTGCCACCAGTCACCCGATACCTGGAGGAATTCAGGCAGTTCAAGATGACGTAACTGAACCCTCCTTTGGTGCAGGAGACCCGAAGAACCGGTGAATCTTACTGAACGGTGCGAACGTCTCAGCTCCATCCTCTCGGGCAACACCTCAAGTCTGAAGACACACCTGGACCTCAAAGTGGAGGTTGATAGGCAGTTGATTAGCGAGGATGTCAGGGGTTATGGGGAGATGACAGTGGAAAAGGGATTGAGAGGAATGATCGGCCATGATCGAATGCTAGAATAGACTCAATGGAATCGAATCAGCCATGATCGAATGCTAGAGTAGACTCAATGGGCCGAACGGCATTATTCTTCCTCTATGTCTCAAGTGGGTCATTCATTTAATGGCTTTCTGTGGGAGCAAGGTGTTCTGCTAGTGGTGTTTGGGGTTCTGTCAAAGATAAGGAGTTGTGATGTTCAGCTTAGGAACGTCGAGTCAGCCAATGAGGATGATGAAATTGGAAGACGGCTTCAGAGGACCATAGGCCTCCGTATCCCTACTGTTCACATTACCTATCCAAACGACTCTTACACTGTCACGTACCCCGTGACCAGGTTACTAAGCCAGCAGAAATGGAATGATACGTTGGAGTCTGGTGGTACTGATACTAAAGGTGTTTATTGACAAAGCAAGTAATCCAGTATCAATAATGTGAATATACATATAAAACAGGTTAGCAATACTAAACACAGAACTGTAGGAATAAGAATCAAAACCAAGCTCTATCAAAGTCTAGGGGTAAATGAATAGTCTTAAGATAATGCAGAGTTCTGTTCAGTTCAGTTCGTGTTGAGGTAGTTGTTGTTGTGTTGCAATTGTTGGAGAGAGAGCAAGAGATGAGCAGCTGCAACAGGCAAACCTTCCGTCATCTTCTTGTTCCATTGTACCGTTGGGGTCAGCGGTTATGACCCTTCTGTTCCAGGTTGGACCGTTCTTCAGTGATGGACTCGTCACCCAGGCAAGGGTGAACACACACACAAGTCCCCACCGGTCTGCCTTCATCCACCGTGCTCCGGACCAATTCTCCTGAACCGATCCTCCAGGGCCCCCACCTTCTTGTGGGTGCACAACACTCTTTCAGTGTCCAGGGGTGTGTCTATCTGTGTCTCCGCAGACCCGTATTTTATCTCCCCTTGATGGGGTATCAGCCATCCATCAACTCAACATGTCCATGTCCATCAAAGTAGGCCACTACCTGCTGTCTCAGCAAGAATATTAACGAGCAAAGAAGTGTCCTTGCAGCAAAAGGTTAACAATCAGTGTAGAAGCCATAATAATAAATCATCCATCTCTCTCTCTCTCTCTCTCTCTCTCTCTCTCTTATCTGTAGTTGGTGCCTCTACCTCTGTTCTTCATCTCTCTCTCATTAGCAGCATAGTTCCCGGGGGGTGTCAGCTCTGGACCCCATTTCCAACTGGTTTGTTCATCACACATAACACCCCCACCCTTAAAATAATTTTTACTGGGGGGTGAAAATTAAAACATAGATGCACAATACAGAGTCTAATACAGAAGTAGTCATTAATCAACAGGGTAACACGGATATAATTTCAAATTTAACACCTGGATAAACAATCAGCAATTACATTGTCAGTTCCCTTTACATGTTGTATTTTAATATCAAATTCTTGTAGCATCAGACTTCAACTTAAGAACCGCCTATTTTTATTCTTCATGTTATTCAAAAATACCAATGGGTTGTGATCAGTATAAACTATCAATGGCTTCTGTGCCGGACAAGTGTAAACCTCAAAATGCTGTGACGCCAGAATAAGTGACAGTAATTCTTTTTCTACAGTGGAACAGTTTTTAACTTAGGTGTATATTACAGAGGTTAAACTGATACATGTGTGATTATCACGTAACACATTACAGAAGTGTATACAAATACTAATCTATATTTCACTTTTAACTTAACATTCAGTCAGTCAATCTACCATGACCTAGTCTTTATTATTCACATGCTTTGTTACAAAAAAAAATCAAATTCCTGCAGAACCGGATCTTGTTATTCAAAGTGGTGTTTTGTCAACCATTATCTCTTTTCCACTTCGACACAGAACACTTAACCCTCATGTGATCAGCGTGCTCACCAGTTTGGAATAGGCCTTCACAGACTCCCTGCTCGGGCAAGTTTATCACTAATGTTTTCCAGACTAAGCCCATTTGCTGAACTTTCAAACCACTCATTAATTTCAAGCAAGTCATTAATTTTATCTTCAAGATCTTTAAGTCTATTAGTTTCCAGTTTAACAACTGCAGGTGATCTGTCTTAGTCAAAACAACACTTCCAAGTTTTGCCTCTCCAAATCACAAACTTGAACAAGATCAGCACGTTGTTTATCCTTAAATTTCAAAACAAACTATAACAGACTACCAGGCACCTTGTTACCAACCCACTGTCCCTTCAGCATGGTTACTACTTCTAAAACCAATGCAGATTTTAAATTTTCCTTATTCAAAAGTCTAGGAACAATATTTTTCCCTTTTCCTTCAATAATATTCACATCACCAGCTTCCATCTCATCATTAACTTTTAGAACACTGTCTAACACAAGTGACTGAGAATTCTCACTTTCCTCTGGTGCCAGGGTTAACCCCTTACTCACTGAACCACGTCCATCTGAGCCAAAAGGATTGCATTCCTTTTTAACCAAATCAGACACCTCAGACCTTTCCTGAGCTTCAACACAAGGTTCAGTACCCTGTGAATCCACAGGTACCTTCACAACCTGAACACAGGCAAACGGGACATCTACCTCTTCTAGGCTTCCTATATCAGTCCCCATTTCAAATTCCAAGTTCCTCGGATCCTCCTAGTTACTCTCTGGGCAACTCCCATCCAGAGTAAACTCTACCTTGCGGGTTAAAAACAACCTCATCTGCTAACCCAGCAGACTCCCTCAAGGTAGCGGCATCCTTTTCATCTCGGAACGCCCTTATATCATCGGGAACACACTTAATTTCTTCAACTACAAGCAGCTCTTTCAAGCTAGATACGTCATCCGTGTCTAACCCTGGACCTTACAGCTGCCATATCTGTTTCTCATCTTGGCTCTGCTCCTTTATATGTTCCTTCCTCATTCCCAAGTGTCCACCTAGGGGTATCTTAAGGGCCAGGTTCAAAATTTTGTCGCATGACAACACTAAATTTGCTTTGTCTCCCTTACTTTCCTTAGCTCCACTGTTCTCCACTTTACCATCCTCTAACCTCTCCTAGTACAGGGCTGGTAAAAACATCTCAGCTAAATCAACGCCAGACTCATTTAAACTGGAGCCTGCCTCTGCCGCCTTTCTAGACATACTGTGAATTACTGCACAGGTGGGATAAATCTTGGAATCTATGGGCGGGTCCCCAGCACTTACAGGCTTGCTCGTCAGCTTCACTGCTGAACACACATCACCACCTGCAAGATCGTTACCCAGTAGGACGTCCACATCGTCTATCGGTAGTTCCGACCGCACCCCTATTACGACTGGTCCAGATACGAGGTCACATTTCAGAAACATCTTGTGCAAAGGTACAGCCTCAGTCCCTTTTCCGATACCTTTTATCACACTTACCTCTCCAGTCTCGGTCTCAGCACCGAATTCTAACACCTTCCTTATGATCAATGTGACCAGCCCCAGTATCTCTCCAGATCCGCATGGGAACTAGGGTTTCCCCTTCCTTCATGGATACCATCCCTTCCGAAGTAAACTGCTCGCGCCCCTCTTGCGGTCTATCTAACCTCACCCTCCTCATCGGTCTGTCGACTGGCTCAATGCAACCAGTTGGGGTTGTCGTCTTTCCTTTTCCTGTCTCCTGCTTCGGAGCCAGGCACTTAGATGCTATGCAACCAGCTTTCCCACAATTATAACACATGAAGCTGGGAAACTTCCTGCCAACCTGATTTTTCTCCTCCTTGCCTTTTCCGGTAGTCCCTGGCTTCTTCTCTGACTTAACCGGTGGGCTTTCTCTACCGTCCCTACTGCCTCTCTGGTAGCTCTTATTTGGGGGAAATTTTATCTTGTGGGTTAAGGCATACTCATCTGCTAACTTGGCAGTCGCAGACAGAGTCCCTGCCTCACTCTCGTCCAGGTACGTCCTCATACCCTCAGGGACGCAACCTTTAAACTGCTCGATCAGCATCAGCTGTGTCAGTTTATCAAAATCTCCATCAACCCCTTTTGAGGCGCACCAGTGCTCAAAATACATGTGCATTTCTCGGGCAAACTCTAAATACGTGCGGTCCCACGGCTTTCTCAAATTCTGCAACTTCTGCCGGTATGCCTCTGGAACCAACTCGTAACTCCTCAGTATAGCCCTTTTCACTTCATCGTAATCCTTAGCCTCATCCATAGACAATGCAGAATAGGCTTGCTGAGCCTTCCCCTTAAGAAAACTCTGTAACAGAACAGCCCACTTCCTCTTAGGCCAGTCCTAGCAACTTTCTCAAAATGGAGGAAGTACCTATCGACATCCATCTCCTCGAACGGGGGTACCAACTTAACCTCCTGACCAACCTTGAACCCCCTGTTTGGGTCTGCTGCCTGGTCCCCTCTCTGCAATGCCTTTAACCTTTCTTTTTCCAGCTCAAACTGACTCTCTTTCTCCCTTTCTTCTCTCTGCCTTTCAGCCACTTCTCTTTCCCTCTCTGCCTCCAGCATCCTTATCCGGAGCTCATGCTCCCTTTTCCTTTCCTTCTCATCCATCCTTAACTTTTCCATCTGAAGCTGAAGCTCACCCCCCATTAGGTTTACTTTCAGGAAACAGCTCCAACTCCTCTACCTGCAACACCTCCTGGGATACATAATATGCTCTCTGTATCTCCATCTTTCTCATTGCCGGTTTCACCACTGAGAATTTCAACCGTCTCGCAATATTCAACAATTCCAACTTCCTGGCATCCTCTAATGCCTCTGAAGTTGGTTCCCTTAGAAACTAGTCAATCCCCATTTCTGCTGACTACGTTTTTGGTCTCCCACACAACCGAATCAGATAAGGGAATTTTACCCTGATCAATTCAACAACCTCCCGATTTGAAATTCAAATCCCGGACAAGCCCCCAATTTGGCTCGTACCCCGTGACTGGGTTACTAAGCCAGCAGAAATGGAATGATACGTTGGAGTCTGATGGTACTGTAACTAAAGGAGTTTATTAGCAAACCAAGTAATCCACTATCAATAATGTGAATATACATATAAAACAAGTTAGCAATACTAAATACAGAACTGTAGGAATAAGAATCAAAACCAAGCTCTAACAAAGTCTAGGGGTAAATGAATAGTCTTAAGATAATGCAGAGTTCAGTTCAGTTCAGTTCGTGTTGAGGTAGTTGATGTTGTGTTGCAATTGTTGGAGAGAGAGAGAGCGAGCAAGAGATGAGCAGCTGTAGCAGGCAAACCTTCTGTCATCTTCTCGTTCCATTGTACTGTTGGGGTCACTGGTTATGACTCTTCCGTTCCAGGCTAGACCGTTCTTCAGTGATGGACTCGTCACCCAGGCAAGGGTGAACACACACACAAGTCCCCACCAGTCTGCCTTCATCCACCATGCTCCAGATCGATTCTCCTGAACCGATCCTCCAGTGTCCCCACCTTCCTGTGGGTGCACAACACTCTTTCAGTGTCCCGGGGTGAGTCCATTTGTGTCTCCACAGACCCATCTTTTATCTCCCCTTGATGGGGTATCTGCCATCCACCAACTCAATATGTCCATGTCCTTCAAACTAGGCCACACCCTGCTGTCTCAGCAAGAATGTTAAAAAGCAAAGAAGTGTCCTTGCAGCAAAAGGTAAACAATCAGTGAAGAAGCCATAATAATAAATTATCCCTCTCCCTCTCTCCCTCTCTCCCTCTCTCCCTCTCTCCCTCTCTCCCTCTCTCCCTCTCTCCCTCTCCTGTAGTTGGTGCCTCTACCTCTGTTCTTCATCTCTCTCTCATTAGCAGCATAGTTCGGGGGGGGGGGGCAGCTCTGGACCCCGTTTCCATCTGGTTTGTTCATCACACATAACAACACCACTTGTGCAGGCTGCTCATTCCACACTCGCAACACCCTCTGAGTGAAGAAGTTTACCCTCATGTTCCCTTAATCGTTTCACCTTTCCCTCTTAACGCATGACCTCTGGTTGTAGTCCCCTCCCCACACTCAGTGGGAAAAGCCTGCTTGTATTTACCCTATCTATGCCCCTCATAATTTTGAATACCTCTGTCAAATCTCCTCTACGTTCCAAAGAATAAAGTCCTCACCCTTTCAATATTTCCTAAGACCCAGCAATATCGTCTTATCCAATAACTTGATCTCCACAATCTAATGCAATGAACTCCATCAGGTCACCACTCTGTGCTGTACTAGGCACCGGAGTGCCTGTACATAAAGTAACTCTGACAGGAAATGATAAAGCAGTGGGGTGGGGGTTGTGTTGGGGTAGGTTAGTGGGTGGAGCTGCTTGGGGTGTGTGGAAATCGAATTGTTTTTGAGTCTGGTGGCCCTGGTGGAATTGGAGATACCTCTCTACCAAAGGAGGTGTACAGTACTCCTTCCCTCTGCTAGCCTGCAGGTCACCCTTGGGCAAGGGGTAGCACCTGCTTAGCCCCCCCAATCAGCGTCATGTGAAGCTGTGGGAGCAGGTAGTAGATGGTCGTATGAGCAGCCGGTGCAGATCACAAGTCCTGGTTATGCGACCACTGACGCCAGGCTGACAATCTCTGAAGAGTATTGATAATGGCTGGGGTCACCCGTCTTGTAAAGACACTGCCCAGAAGGAGGCAATGGCAAACCACTTCTGTAGAAGAATTAGCCAAGAATAATCATGGTCACAGAGAGACCACGATCACCCACGTCATACGACATGCACGTAATGATGATGTTGATGGATGCTACATAGCATCCTCCCTGAAATGAGAGGGACAAACAGTCCATGATGGGATGCTTCCAGCACCTTTCTTTGTATATGTCCTTGCTGATGTGTAAGCTGGTGCCAGTGATGTGCGGGGCAAATTTTTCTACCCATTGTGGAGCCTTCCTGCCCATCGCACACAGCTTCTGTACTGAACAATGGTGCAGCTTGTCAGGATGCTGTCTGCTGCTCACCTGCCATCCCTCAGCCCACAGACCCAGCCTGCAACTGGAATAGGTGTTTGTATCATCCAGCTGATCTAAGACCACGTGAAGAGTGGTAAAAATACTATATCAATAGGATTGAAAGAGTACAGAAAAAATTTACAAGAATGTTCTGAAGGTAGATATAGTCACAAAGAAAGCTTTTGGGACATTGCCCTTCATAAATCAAAGCATTGTGTACAGGAGAATAGAGGTTATGTTGAAATTGATGGTGGGGCCTAAAATGGAGCAGTTCTGGTCACCTACCTACAGGAAAGATTGTCAATAATTCACAGATTACAGAGAAAATTTACAAAGATGTTACTGGGAATTGAGGACCTGAGTTATAAGGAAAGAATAAATAGGTTAGCACTTTATTCCTCAGACTGTAGAAGATCGAGAGGGAATTTGATGGAGGTATACAAAATTATGACGGGTAAATACAAGCAGGTTTTTTCCACTACGGTTGGGCGAGACCACCATGGGTTAAGGGTGAAGGGTGAAATGTTTAAGAGAAATTTGAGGCAGGATCTTCTCAGAATCGGAATCACTGAGTGTGTGGAATGAGCTGCTAGCGGAAGTGGTGGATTGCAACATTTAAGAGAAATTTGGATAGGAGTATGGATGGGAGAGGTGTGGAGGGCTATGGGACAGGCGCGGGTCAATGTAACTAGGCAGTCTCATTTAAGAGACCCCTGGAGACCCCTGGACATGGAGCTTAGAAAAATAGAGGACTATGGGTAGCCCTAGGTAATTTCTAAAGTAAGTACATGTTTGGCACAGCATTGTGGGCTGAAGGGCCTGTATTGTGCTGTAGGTTTTCAGCACATGTTTCATCTGTGGAAATGAATGAACAGTCGACATTTCAGGCCAAAATCCTTCTTCAGGACTGGAAAGGAAGGGGAAAGAAGCCGGAATAAGAAGAGCTGTAAGGTGGGAGGTGAAGCTCGGTGGTAAATGGTTGGAAATGAAGGAAGCTGATAGGAGGGGAGAGTGGACCATTGGAGAAAGGGAAAGAGGAGGGCACCCAAGGGGGAGGGGTGATAGACTGATGAGAAGAAGTAAGAGGCCAGAGTAGGGAATAGAAGGAGGGAAATGGATGTTCATACCATCAGGTTGGCAGCTACACAGACGGAATATAAGGACTTGCTCCCTCCTCCCTGAGGGTGGCCCCATCTAGGCACATGGACTAACATGTCGTAATGGAAATGGGAATCAGAATTAAAATGCATGGCCACCGGGAGATTCCACTTTCCGGGGGTGGAGCAGAGGTGCTCAAGGAAGCGGACCCCCAGTTTACATCGGGTCTCACCGATGTAGAGGAGGCCGTATCGGGAACACTCGGCACGATAGACGACCCCAGCAGATACACAGGTGATGTGTTGCCTCACCTGGAAGGACTGTTTGGGGCCCTGAATGGACAGGTGTGGCATTTTTGTTGCTTCCAGGGATACGTGCTGGGAGCACTGTTTTCTCTGCTCTCTTATTGATTTATAAGATGTATTTATTTATTTATTATTTATCTGATTTATTTAATTAAATTAATTATATAATGCACTACTGCTGCTGCAAAGCCAACAAATTCCACAACATATGCTGGTGATATTAAACCTGATTCTGATTATAATAATATTACTATTTAGGAATGATGCTATTTTTCAAATGACTTTTTAAAATATTAATTCCACCATTGATGGTCCCAAGCCCGGCTGTGAAAGAGGGAAGCTGGACAGGGGACTAGCAATCTCATCTCATAAAAGCCCAGAGCAACAAAAAGTGCTGAGGACCTCATCCCTGGGAGAGGAAGGGTGTTCGAAGACAGGCTGCACCTGGGAAAACTCGAAAGGCTGGCCCAGGACAGGGGACTCTGGTGAGCTGCTTTCAGTGGCCTGTGTCTCATTAGGAGAGATGGTAACTAAGTAAGTTTTTGAAAGATTAATATTGATCATTTAACAAATAGGGTTTCTAAAATGCTTTATTATTTCAATCTATCTCTTTTAATGGACTGTTTGCCCCACTCCCATCAGGGAGGAGGCTACTTAGCATCCACGCCAGGACCACCAGACCCAAGGACAGTTTATTTCTCCAAGCAGTGAGGCTGATCAACACCTCCACCCCCTAGTTCACCCCTCCACACCCCCAACCATCACTACTCTATCATTTTCTGTCAGTTACCTTAGGTACTGACAGTCCCGTGTGTAGTGTCACTTTATGGTCATAAATCAATCTATGTCTGTAAGCTATCTTCTGTATTTATATTTATTGAGTTCTTGATCTTATTGTGTATTTTAATGAAACATCGGATCCGGAGTAACAATCATTTTGTTCTCCTTTACACTCGTGTACTGACAATTCTCAATAAACAGTCTTCAATCAAAGGTCAAAGTACATTATCGAAGTATGTATGCATTATTCAATTTTGAGATCCATCTCCTTACAGGCAGCCACAAACAAAAACCTCAAAAGAACCCATTAAGAAAAAGACTGGCAAATGCCTAATGTGCTGGGGGGGTAGGGGGAGAAATGGGAAGGTGGGAGGGTGAGAGAGAGAGAGAGGAAGAAAAAGAAAAATATACAATTTGTGCAAACAATAAAAGTAAGCAAACAGCATTTCAAACTAAAGCGAGTCCTTAGTTTCCACATTGTGGAATCTGCAGTTACGAAGCCCAGTTGGACAGAGCAGGCCCACAGCCTCAGCCGCAGTTCAGCACATAGGAATAAGACGTTGCAGAGCCCGCAGACACAAAACCCAGAACAGGCCCACAGCCTCAGCCGCGGTTCAGCACATAGGAATAAGACGTTGCAGAGCCCGCAGACACAAAACCTGGAACAGGCCCACAGCCTCAGCCGCGGTTCAGCACATAGGAATAAGATGTTGCAGAGCCCGCAGACACAAAACCTGGAACAGGCCCACAGCCTCAGCCGCGGTTCAGCACATAGGAATAAGACGTTGCGGAGCCTGCAGACACGAAGCCCGATTGGACAGAGCAGGCCACAGCCTCAGCTGCGGTTCAGCGAAGGGCAGAGTAAACACTGAGGAGCAGTGAGCAGGACCTGGTCTTTTCAATCCATCTGGCCCAGAGTTTAAATCATCAGAACATCGGGTCATTCCTTGTTCTAAGACCAGGGCCCTGTTGCTTGGATACGCTCTGGGCCTGGACCCCACCGCCACATTTTGCACCGTACTTGAGCTTTCTAAATCAGCTTGGTGCTGTGATCGATCAGACCTCACTCTCAGTTTAGGTGGACAACCCCCAAACCTGCATCTCCTTCACTCCAACATTCCTCCTCTCCATTCCCAGACATCCCACCCTGCAAAAACTCATTTCAGGGAAGTAGCACCCCCGCCCCGCCCCTGTCGAACTCCAAGGGTGTATGTAATACTTTGTTTAGTGATTTTGTCTAATCTGTAAACCAGGATGAGTATATGCAGAAAATGTGACATTAAAAGATGTACTTTATAGTATATCATATTATATTATCATGGAGTTGTTTTTTATTCTATGACATCTTTAAGCAAGTCTACAGGGAGTTTGGCCTCATCATGTAGGACATCAATAGAGTAGCTCCTTGGCAGTTAGCCAGCTAGTTTAAATAACATTAGCTATTCTAATGAATGAATGACACCTGTTAAACTCACCTCAACATGTCTTTTACAGTCATTTAACCCACCACGGGCAATTGAAAAGTCACTGTTGTAAACAGTGCAGTGAGCAACACTGTCATTAATTTTGACCCCTGTTAAGCAGGGGTACACTTTAGTCTGGGGTGAAGTACGTTTTATATTTTCCTTTTTTGGAACACGAGAGAGAGAGAGAGAGGGAGAGGGAGAGGGAGGGAGAGGGAGAGGGAGAGGGAGACTGTAAATCCCACCCATAGAGAAAACTGATAGGTCTACTTAGGACAAAGAGAGACCAATCAGGATGCTCCCTCTCGCTCTCCCTCGCCCTCTCAAAAAAATCAATTCCCGGGATTTTGTATATAACTTGTGGGTGTCAGGGAGCCACTATCAATATGCGGGTGACTCCCGGAACTCCTGCGAGAGGTGAGATGTCTGCATTCCCCTGACTTTGTCTCAGATATGCCTCCACTTTGCTCTGACTTCTCCTCGAATATGCATTGACCTCACTACAACTTTGCCTTGTACCGCACCTCTTGACCCTCTGCCCGGCCTCGACCACTCACCTCTTCCATGTTTGCAGTGATCTTTTACCATGATATTTTTACAGAAAAAGTTGTTGTTAGTGAAGTATCAAGTTGTAATTTTTTTGCTTTGAAAACTGCCAGCAAGTTGCCACGCGCCCTCAGCAGCACCATCTTCAACATGAGGTCAAATTTACAATTAACCAGTCTTGTTATGCTTTTATTTATAGCAGAATGATGAATACAGGCCAGTAACCAACAGAAATCATCACTTGTTCCTTTAAAAAGTCCAGAATTATTGATGTTAATATATTACTCAGTGTTAATGTCTGCTCAAAATCACCCTGGTGTGCAAGAAAATGCCACCCTGAATAAATGATAACTTAAGGTGTATGATTCTCTGACCTGTTTGCCAACCTTTTGAAGATTTAAAGATGAACAGTAATTGTCACCTGTTTATTGAAGCATTAATGTACAGTGAAATGTGTCATTTGCATCAACGAGGATGGTTCTGGGGGTGGGGGGGGCAAGTGTCACCACGTATCTGGCACCAATGTGGCGTGCCCACAACGTACTAACACAGAGAAATAGACACAAAGCGCCATTGGAACTCAGCAGGTCAGGCAGCGTTGATGGAAGAGGATGAGCAGTCAGCATTTCAGGCCTTCATCAGGAGAGGAAAGGAAGGGGGAGAAGAAGCCTGAATAAAAAGATGCTGGGGGTGGGGGGAAGGAGAATAGCTAGAAGGTGATGGGTGAAGCCAGGTGGGTGGGAAAGGTAAAGGACTGCAGAGCAAGGAATCTGATAGGAGAGGAGAGTGGACCATCGGAGAAAGGGAAGGAGGAGGAGACCCAGTGGGGAGGTGAGAAAAAGTTAAAGGCCAGAGTTGGGAATAGAGAAAGAGGGGAGGAGGAGGAGGGATTTTTTTTACCGGAAGGAGAAATTGATATTCATGCCATCAGGTTGGAGGCTACCCAGGCGGAATATAAGGTGTTGCTTCTCCACCCTGAGGGTGGCCTCATCCTGGCACAAAAGAAGGCTGTGGACTAACACATTGGAACGGGTTTGGGAATCGGAATTAAAATATTTGGCCACCAGGAAGTCTCACTTAAGGCAGATGGAACAGAGGAGCCCGACGAAACAGTCCTCAATTTACGACGGGTTTCAGCAATTTAGAGGAGGCTGCTTTGGGTGCACCGGACACAATAGACAACCTTGCCCTGCTAATGCAAATCTGTACGTCTTTGGAAAGTGGGTGGAAACTGGAGCACCAGAAGGAAACCCCATAGTCACAGGGAGAATGTACACACTCCTTACCAACAGCGGCGGGAAGTGAACCTGGGTAGCTAGCACTACAAAGGGATACATTGCTGTCACTCACCTTGCACGTTATGGTCGCACAACACCGAGTAGGTCACTGAACCCATTCATAAAATGGACATTTCCAGCCATAACTCTGTCACAATCGTCGACGTGAACTGGGAGTGGTCGTACACCCACCCATCGGTGCACGCCTTTGTGTCAGGTTGGCTCCCGTTGCCCTGCGTCTTGTTGGTGCCCAGGAGATGCCACTGCTGGGAGGTGTACATACAGCACTTTTCCAGCCTCCCTTCCCGGTCCATGGGCAGGATTATCCGGAGGAACTCCTCCCTCAGAGGCTCCTCCATCACATTGAGGTACCTCGAGCCCTCGTCTCCCAGCCGCATCCTACACTGGTGGTCAGGAACAGCAGCCACGAAGTTCTGGAGGAGATTTTGGCAGGCCAAAACTAACATCAGGATTGCCATCAGGAAAACCTGGGTGGCTTGGAACTTCCCTTGACTTCCGACAATCTCCAAAATATCGGTGAACCCCATGGTTGCAGATGCCTTATTGAGAGATGGTTAATGAAAGGGACACTGTGTCTAATGAGGCTAGTCACTTACAGTGTATCTTTGCCCATCTTGAATGTCACTGATTAACTAGGGTCCAGTATAGGTGATGGATGAGTTCCCTTTGACCTCTGAAGTCCAAACCATCGAGGAAGTTCTTGGCCAAAGGTGTAACGAACACTTACGTTGTTTATCCATACGGAAGACGCCCATTTCAATTATCTATCTGAACTATTTGCCCCAAAGCATAGTTGACTTTTAAAAAAAAATAGCTTTTGCCATCGTTCTGGAAGAAAGAGTCCTTTTTTGACATTATGATTCACGTTTCTTTATCAAAATTCAAGGTAAATTTTATATATGACACCATGTACAGCGAGATTCATTTTCTTGTGGGCATACTCAATAAATCTATAAAATAATAACCAGAACAGAATCACACCAACTCGAACTAGGACTAGAGTATAAAAGCAAGGATTTATTGTTGAGGCCTGACTTGTAGTATTGTGAGTGGTTTTGGGCCCTATATCTTAGAAAGGATATATTGACATTGAGAGTGTTCAAAGGAGGTTCACAAAAATTATTTCAAGATTGAATGTCTTATCATATGAAAAGCATTTGACAGCCCTGGGCATTTATTCACTAGAGTTCAGAAGGGTAAGGGGGGACCTAATTGAAACCTATTGAATGGTGAAAGGTCTTGATAGAGTGGATGTTGAGAGGATGGGCCAGAAGGTGAGAGATTGGGGCTGAGAGGAAAAATAGAATATTCAAGATGAAATGGTGGAGCAGACTTGATGGGCAAAATGGCCTAAATCTGCTCCCAGATCTTATGGTCTTTTGGTCTTAATGCAAATGTGTAATCAGTCAATCATTTGGCAGCAACTCAATGCATAAAAGCATGCAGACACGGTCAAGAGGTTCAGTTGTGTCTTAGACCAAACATCAGAATGGGGAGGAAATGTGATCTAAGTGACTTTGACTGTGGAAGGATTGTTGATGACAGATGGGGTGGTTTGAGTATCTCAGAAACTGCTGATCCCTGGGATTTTCATGCACAACGGTCTGTAGGGTTTACAGAGAACGGTGTGAGGAAGAATAAAACATCCAATGAGCAGCAGTTCTGTGGGTGAAGACGTCTTGTTAATGAGAGAGGTCAGAGGAGAATGGACAGACTGGTTCAAGCTGACAGGAAGGCAATAATAAATCAAATAACCTTGAAGTGGACAGGCTACATCAACAGAAGACCACAAACATATACTCAGTGGCCACTATATTAGGTACAGGAGGTCACTAATAAAGCGTTCACTACGTTTGAAACATTGTCCATGTGGCTTTGATCCTATGTTCAGTCTGAACCAGATTTATAGATCAGCCACTCTCCATTGCACATCAATGGCTCTGCCGTACAGAGAGTGAAGAGCGCAAAGTTCCTTGGTGTGCACATGACGGACGATGACCTGGACTCACAATACCTCTGCCTTAGTCAAGAAGGCACAGCAGCGCCAGCACTTTTTGAGGAGATTGGGTCATGCAAGGCCCCCCAACCCCACTTCCTCAACTTTCTACAGGAGCACCATCGAGAGTGTCCTGCCTGGCTGCATCATTGTGTGGTACGGAATCTCCAAAAGGCACCGAGCCATATGACCCTACAGAGGGCTGTAACAACTACCGTGGGTCACTGGGCTCTCCCCCGACCCTCCACTATTTGTGACATTTACCGAGAATGTTGTCCTTGAAGGGCCCAAAGCCTTGTTGAAGATTCATACCACCCATCCCACAATCTCTCTGACCCACTACCGTCAGGAAGGAGGTACAGGAGCATCAGGACTGGGACTGCCAGAGTGAGTAACAACTTCATTCCTCAGGTTGTGAGACTATGATTTCCCTGACCCCACCGAGGTCTCATCACCGGGACAGCGAGCTGTTACTGTTTACCTGCGCTGCACACTTCACTTGTGTTCTGAATTAGATTTTAGTAACTTACAGTATTTAGGTTTATGCACTGCGTGTGATGTATGTTGCAGTATTTTTAATCTTCAGTATATGTATATTGTAATTGATTTATTATATTTTTTCTTTTTCTTCTAAATTATGTATTGAAGTGAACTGCTCCGATAAGTTAACAGATTTCATGACACATGCTAGTGATGATAAACCTGATTCTGATTCTGAGATAGGGACATGCCTGTACTATCCTGTGAAGTCAGCTCCGGCAGACTGGGTGGATGAAATCTACAGTGAGATCCAACGGCCAGCAAGACGGTTCTTTAATACTCCGTAGAGAATGAAGGGCATGACAAGGGAGAGAAGACATCCGGTCACCCACTGTAACCAAGGAAGATCCCCAGTTTGTGATGACCACTTAAACCACTGGACCCGACTTCTGAGGTCAAGAGAATGAAACTGCCCCAGTGCAACGGCTTTTCCACTTTACACACTCTCCCACACAGGTTTCCTGTCATCGTTGGACACAATGGACAACCACCAGTCTACACCCTAAATCCAACGCAGCTGGCCTCCTCTATAATCCGTCTATCCTTAGTCATTGCAAATTAACGGTGGTGAAGTCTACTGTGGTGTTCACTAGGACCACTCCAGGATCCATGACAAACTTGGATGAGGAAAAGTGGGAATAGATCCCTCATCCAGGTTGTAAAAATGGACTGCAAAATGGCAGATGGAATTTAATGCAGACAAGAGTGAGGTGTTGCACTTTGGTAGGACCAGCCAGGGTAGGTCTAACACAGAGAACGGTAGGGCACTGAAGAGTGTGGAAGAATAAAGGGATCTGGAAATACGGGTATATAATTCATTGAAAGTGGTATCACAGGTAGATAGGATCATAAAGAGAGCTTTTGGCACGCTGGCCTTCATAAGTCAAAGTATTGAGTTCAGCAGATGGGACGTTGAAGTTCTGTAAGACGTTGGTGATGCCTAATTTGGAGTATTGAGTGAAATTCTGGTCACCTACCTACAATCTGAGCTATCAAAGTAATTTTTATTATCAAATTACATATGTGTCACCATCAACAACCCTGAGATTCATTTCATTTTCTTGCGGGCATACTTAACAAATCTTTGAATAGTAACTTAACAGGATCAATGCAAAATTGTGGAAGACAACAAATTCTGAAAATGTAGATATAAATAAATAGTAATGAATAATAGGAACATGAGATAGTGAGAGGAAGAGTCCTTAAAGTGAGATCATTGGTTATGGCAACTTCTCAATGGATAGGCAAGTGAGTGTAGTTAGAAACATAGGAAATCTACAGTGCAATACAGACCCTTCGGCCCACAATGCTGTACTTAATTAGAAATTACCTGAGGTTACCCAAACCCTCTATTTTTCTGAGCTCCATGTACCAATCCAAGAGTCTCTTAAAAGATCCTATCATATCCACCTCCACCGTCACTGGCGGTCTGTTCCATGCACTCACAACTCTGTGTAAAAAAACTTACACTGACATCTCCTCTGTACTTACTTCCAAGCATCTTAAAACTGTGCCCTCTCATGTTAGCCATTTCAGCCTGGGAAAACACCTCTGACTATCCACACGATCAATAGTTATCCCCTTTTATCTAAGAGCCTGATGGTTGAGTGGGAGTAACTGTTCTTGAACCTGGTGGTGTGAGTCCTGAGGTTCTTGTACGTTCTACCTGATGGCAGCAGTGAGAAGAGAGCATGACCTGAGTGGTGGGGATCTCCAATGATGAATGCTGCTTTTCTGTGACAATTTCTCTTGTAGATGTGCTTAATAGTTGGGGGGGGCCGCTTTATCCATAAAGTATTGGACCAAATCCACTACCTTCCATTCAAGGCCTTCCATTCAAAGGCATCAGTGTTTCAATAAGATTGAAAGAGTGCAGAGAAAATTTACAAGGATGTTACCTGAACTTGATGGTCTGAGTTACGGGGAAAGGTTGAATAGAGTAGGACTTTATTTTCTGAAGTGAAGGAGAATGAGGGGAACTTTGATCTAGGTGAACAATTACGCAAGCGTGCCTTGTACTCCACATTTCACTGCAGGTTTTGATATTTGTATCAAATGAACTAATCTCAGTTTAAAATCTTATCTTGCGTTATTTCTGAATGTTATGATTCGGAGCTGTGTGTCATCATACCTGTACATAAACATACTTGTGAACGTGACAGTGAACTTGATTTTGACTTTGAGTGGAAGGGCGTAACATCGGAGGAAGCACAGGTGGAGAGCAGGGTTACACGTGCATTTAAGGAAATGGGGTTTTAAACTCCCTATACCGACTATCTTTCTGGTGAACACGCAGTCTATGGTGAATAAAATTGGTGATCTCAGAGCTAGGGTGCTGAATCAGAGGGACATTAGGACTCTGTGTATCTTTTGTTTTATGGAATCCTAACCCCTTCCGTATCAGATGCAGCGATTCAGATCGATGGGTTTACTGTACACTGTCAGGATAGATCTATAGAGTCTCTCAAAAGCAGAGGCAGGGGATGCGCCTCATGATCAACTCTTCTTGGTGCACAAATATACCAGTGCTGTCCCAATTCTGTTCACCAGACATGGAATATCTAGCAGTAAAGTGTCATTCTTTTTCACCTACCATGGGAGTTCTCTGGGGTCATATCGGTAGCAGTTTACATTTCAGCTCAGGCCAGTGTCATTTAGGCTTCAGATGATCTGAACAATGGGATCAACATGCACGAAACAGCGCACCCTGATGCCTTCACCATCGTTTTGGGAGATGTTAACCAGGCCAGTCTGGAAAAAAATCACTAAGCAACTACCATCAACAGATCACTTGCAAACCAAGAGGAAACAACACACTGGACCATTGCTACACCTCCAACAAGAATGCCTACCGTACTATTCCATGCCCTCACTTTGGGCAGCCTGATCACCTGCCTGCACTTCTACCCCCTGAGACTGAAGACTGCAGCACCAGTAGTGAGGACCAAGAAGGTATGGACAAGGGAAGCACAGGAGCTCCTACAGGACTGCTTTCAATAGATGGACTGAACTGTATTTAGGGATTCATCTTCGAACCTGGATAAGTATGCTGCAGTAGTTACCGACTTCATTAAAGCCTGTGTGGTTCGAGTCAAGTCACTTTTATTGTCATTTCAACCATAACTGCTGGTACAGTACATGGTAAAAATGAGACAACATTTTTCAGGACCATGGATGAGGGTGTGCCCACAAAGACTTACTGTACATTCCCAAACCAAAAGCCATGGATGAACCAGGAGGTACATCATCTGCTAAAGGCTAGATCTGTGGCATTCAGGTTTGGCGACCCAGGCTTGTATCAGAAAACCAGGTATGATTTGCGGAGGACTATTCCAAGGGCAAAGAAACAATTTCAAACGAGGTTGAAGATGAAATTGGATGAACGGCAACCCTGGCAGGGTTTGCAAGACATTACTTCCTACAAAGTGAAACCCAATAGCATGAATGACAGCGATGCTTCACTACCAGATGAACTCAACACCTATTTTAAAAGGGAGAACACAACTACAGTTGTGAAGATCCCTGCTGCCTCCTGATGACCCTGTGATTTCTGTCTCAAAGGCCGATGTTAGGCTGTCTTTGAAGAGAATGAACCCTCACAAGGTGGAAGGTCCTGATGGAATACCTGGTAAGGCTCTGAAAACCTGTGCCAATGAACCAGCGGGAGTATTCAAGGACATTTTCAACCTCTCACTGCTACGGCTGGAAGTTCCCACTTGCTTCAAAAAGGCAACAATTGTACCAGAGCCCAAGAAGAATAATGTGGGCTGCCTTAATGACTGTCACCTGGTAGACAGTGATGAAGTGCTTTGACAGGTTGTTTATGACTAGACTGAAGTCCTGGACCCATTGCAATTGCTTATCATCACAATAGGTCAACAGCAGATGCAATCTCTATGGTTCTCCACATGGCTTTAGGCCACCTAGACAACACAAGCACCTACATCAAGATGCTTTTCATTGACTATATAGCTCAGCATTTAACACCAGCATTCCCACAAACCTTGAGAAGCTGCAGAACGAGGGCCTCTGTACCTCCTTCTGCAATTGAATCCTCAACTTCCTAACCAGAAGACCATAATCTGTGTGTGTGTGTGTGTATACCCTTAACTCCTGGTGGAGTTGTCGGGGCACCGTCATGACAAGCCCATCCTTCTCCAGTTTTTTTTTAAATGATTTGCTAGCTCGACACTCAACCCAGGCACGGACGGAGAACAAGGGAGCCAGCCGGATTCAAACTTGGGACCTCTCACCCCGAAGTCACTGATGCCACTATGCCACCAGCCAACGTACTATAATCTGTGCGGATTGGTAATAACATATCCTCCTTGCCAATGATCAACACTGGCACACCTCAGGGGTGTGCGCTTAGCCCACTGCTCTACTCTCTATATACACATGACTGTGTAACCAGGCATAGCTCAAATACCATCTATAAATTTGCTGATGATACAGCTATTGTTGGTAGAATCTCAGTGGTGACGAGAGGGCATACAGGAGTGAGATATGCCAACTAGTGGAGTGGTGCTACAGCAACAACCTGGCACTCAATGTCAGTAAGACGAAAGAGATGATTATGGACTTCAGGAAGGGTAAGACGAAGGAACACACACCAATCCTCAAAGAGGGATCAAAAGTGGAGAGAGTGAGCAGTTTCAAGTTCCTGTGTGTCTAACCTGGTTCCAACATATCGATGTAGTCATATAGAAGGCAAGACAGCGGCTAGACCTTATTTGGAGTTTGAAGAGATTTAGCATGTCAACAACTGTACTCAAAAACTTCTATAGTTGTAACATGGAGAGCATTGTGACAGGCTGCATCACTGTCTAGTATGGAGGGGCTACTGCACATGACTGAACGAAGCTGCAGGAGGTTGTAAATCCAGTCAGCTCCATCTTGGATACTAGCCTACAAAGTACCCAGGACATCTTCAGAGAGCTGTGTCTCAGAAAGGCAGTGTCCATTATTAAGGACCTCCAGCACCTGGGGCATGCCCTTTTCTCACTGTTACCATCAGGTAGGAGATACAGAAGCCTGAAGGCACCGAATCCTAAATAGACGTTGAATCTTTGGACATTACCTCACATTTTTTAAACATACAGTACAGTATTTCTGTTTTTGCACATATTTTAAAGTCTATTCAATATATATACACTGTAATTGACTTATTTATTATTATTCAATAGTTCAATCATTAGGTATTAATATTAAAGTAGTAAAATGGATTCAACAATTGCTGGATGGGAGATGTCAGAGAGTAGTGGTGGATAACTGTTTGTCAGGTTGGAGGCTGGTGACTAGTGGTGTGCCTCAGGGATCTGTACTGGGTCCAATGTTGTTTGTCATAAACATTAATGATCTGGATGATGGGGTGGTAAATTGAATTAGTAAGTACGCAGATCATACTAAGATAGGTGGCATTGTGGATAATGAAGGTTTTCAAAGCTTGCAGAGATTTAGGCCAGTAAGAAGAGTGGGCTGAAAAATGGCAGATGGAGTTTAATGCTGATAAGTGTGAGGTGCTACATTTTGGTAGGAATAATCAAAATAGGACATACATGGTAAATGGTAGGGCATTGAGGAATGCAGTAGAACAGAGTGACCTAGAAATAATAGTGCATAGTTCCCCGAAGGAATCTCGTGTGGATAGGGTGGTGAAGAAAGCTTTTGGTATGCTGGCCTTTATAAATCAGAGCATTGAGTATAGGAGTTGGGATGTAATGTTAAAATTGTACAAGGCATTGGTGAGGCCAAATCTGGAGTATTGTGTACAGGTCTGGTCACTGAATTATAGGAAAGATGTCAAAAAAATAGAGAGAGTACAGAAGAGATTTACTAGATTGTTACCTGGGTTTCAGCAACTAAGTTACAGAGAAAGGTTGAACAAGTTAGGTCTTTATTCTTTGGAGCTTAGAAGGTTGAGGGGGGACTTGATAGAGGTATTTAAACTTATGAGGGGGATAGATAAAGTTGACGTGGATAGGCTTTTTCCATTGAGAGTAGGGGAAAATCAAACGAGGACATGAGTTGAGAGTTAGGAGGCAAAAGTTTAGGGGTAACACGAGGGGGCATGTTTTTACTCAGAGAGTGGTAGCTGTGTGGAACGAGCTTCCAGTCGAAGTGGTAGAGGCAGGTTTGATATTGTCATTTTTTTTAATTGTATAGGTATATGGACAGGAAAGGAATGGAGGGTTGTGGGCTGAGTGCAGGTCAGTGGGACTAGCTGAGAGTAAGCGTTTGGCATGGACTAGAAGGGCCGAGATGGCCTGTTTCCATGCTGTAATTGTTATATGGTTATATTATTATGTTTTATTTTATTTATTATTATTTTCTCTCTGTTAGATTACGTATTGCATTCAACAGCTGTTGCTAAGTTAACAAATTTCACATCACCTGCTGGTGAAAATAAACCTAATTCTGATTCAGAGGTGAGGGTCGGTCGCTGTAGGCCACAGCTTCAGATTCAGCTCAGGACTGATGTGGGCAGAGCTTCCCAGAGTTCTGAGCTGAACACCGGTTTGTCCTTCGCCCTCAGCTCCAATGCCTTAATCCTTTCAGTAGGGGGCTAGCATGAAGCTGAAGAGCAGAATTGCCTCCAGCACGTTCAACTGATGGGAGAAATACAGCTCCCTTCCTGTCTGAGGACGTTGAGATGAGGATGTTTATTTTGGAATTTTACTGAGTCAACTGAGGCGTGACAACTGGTGCCATGGTTGAGTGACGCTGTTTCAGTGGAGAAGGGAGGATAACCTGCCACCTTTCCAGTTCAACAAATTTCAGGTCATAACATTTTCTATTAAGGGAGAGGTTAACCCTGGTTAAAATTCACAAACAAACACAAATCCAATTTTGATATATGGTTATTCACTCTGAGCATTCCTGTGGATGGAGGACTGTGTGAGTGAGTGAGTGAGTGAGTGAGTGAGCGAGAGAGAGAGAGAGAGAGAGAGAGAGAGAGAGAGAATGAGTGTGAGAGAGTGTGTGTGTGTGTGAATTCCAGGGAATACAACCCAAGAGCTGCCAGACATTCCTCATGGCAGCCCTTTCATTCCTGGAATCATTCTCGTGAATCTTCTCTGACCGCTCTCCAATGACAGTATATCCTTTCTGAATAAGGAGCCCAAAACTGCACACCGTACTCCGTGGTCTCACAAGTGCCTTATAGAGCCTCAACATCACATCCCTGCTCTTATATTCTATACCTTTAGAAATGAGTATTTGCCTTCTTCACCAAGATTAACCTTGAGGGTATCGTGCACAAGGACTCCCAAGTCCGATTGCATCTCTGCATTTTGAATTCTCTCTCCATCTAAATAATAGTCTGCCAAAGTTCCTGACCATTCACTTTCCAACATTGTATTTCATTTGCCACTTCTTTGCCCTTTTCCCTAAACTATCCAAGTCTCTGTGCAGGCTCTCTGTTTCCACACTACCCGCTCCTCCACCTGTCTTTGTATCATTGGCAAATTTACACACAAAACCATTAATCTCATAGTCCAAATCATTGGCATACATCGTAAAATGCAGCAATCCCAACACCGACCCCCTGTGGAACTCCACTGGTAACTGGCAGCCAGCCAGAATAGGATCCCTTTATTTCCACTCCCTGTTTTCTGCTGATCAGCAAATGCTGGTAACTGCCCTATAATTTCCATAACCATATAACCATATAACAATCACAGCACGGAAACAGGCCATCTTGGCCCTCCTAGTCCGTGCCGAACCCTTAATCTCACCTAGTCCCACCTACCCGCACTCAGCCCATAACCCTCCACTCCTTTCCTGTCCATATACCTATCCAATTTTACCTTAAATGACACAACTGAACTGGCTTCTACTACTTCTACAGGAAGCTCATTCCGCACAGCTATCACTCTTTGAGTAAAGAAATACCCCCTCTGGGTTCTTATCTTGCTAAGCAGCCTCATGTGTGGCACCTTATCAAAGGCCTTCTGAAAATCGAAGTACACCACATCTACTGCATTTCTTTTGTCTACTCAGCTTGTAATTTCCTCAAAAATTTCCAGTAGGTTATTCAGGCAGGATTTTCCTTGCAGGAAACCATGCAGGCCTTCCTTGTCATGCCTCCAGGTACTCCGTAATCTCATCCTTAACAATCAATTCCAACAACTTCCCAACCACTGATGTCAAGCTAACAGGTCTATAGTTTCCTTTCTGCTGCCTCCCACCCTTCTTAAATACCAGAGTAACATTTGCAATTTTCCAGTCATCTGATACGTCCAAAATCTATTGATTCTTGAAAGATCATCATAAAGCTTGTGCAATCTCTCCAGGTTCTTCCTTCAGAACCTGGGGCTGCATTCCATCAGGTCCAGGAGACTTATCCACCCTCAGACCATTAAGCTTCCTGAGCACCTTCTCAGTCGTAATTTTCACTGCACAAACCTCACTACCCTGACACTCTTGAAAGTCCAGTATACTGCAGATGTCTTCCGCTGTGACGACTGATAAGAAATATGCTCTCAGTTCTTCTGCCATTTCTGCATCTCTCATTTCAATATCTCCAGTGTCATTTTCTATTGGTCCTATATCTACCCTCAACTCCCTTTTACTCTTTTTATACTTAAAACAGCTTTTATCTTCAGCTTCCTTTTGTAATTCATCTTTTCCTTCCTTCTTAGTTTCCTTCTGTAGGTTTTTAAAAGCTTCCCAATCCTCGATCTTCCCACTAGCTTTGTCTTCCTTATATGCCCTCTCTTTTGCTTTTACTTTGGCTCTCACTTGTCAGCCATGGTAGTGTCCTTCTTCACTTTGAAAATTTCCTCTCATTTGGAATAGATCTGTATTGCACTTCCCTCATTTTTCGCATTAACTCCAGCCATTGCTGCTCTGCTCTTCTTCCTGCTAGGTTATTAATGCAGTGTATGTTTCGATGAACACATTATCAATAAACTCAATTTTCAAACCACTTCTCAGTTCCTGGCAGTCACTCCTGTGTCTCATGTCACTTTAGCAACATATAATTAATATATGGATGCAAGCTGTCTCACATATTTATTGGGTGAGGATGGAGATACATCTCTACAAAAGGCGCTCATTTCTTCCTGCAAGGTGGGCACGGTGTAGCACCTGCTTAGCTCCCGATCACATGAAGCCATGAGAGCAGCTGTAGCACCACAAGTTCTGGTGATGTGAACACTGATGTCAGGCAGACAATCTCTGAACAGTATTGATAACGGCTGAGTATTTGCAATGGCAAACCACTTCAGTAGAGAAACTTGCCAAGAACAATCATGGAAAGACAATGATTGCCCATGTGTCATATGTCACAGTACATATATAGCAATAATGATAATGCACTTATATTTATTGTACTTTTTATTGTTGTGTTCTTTATATTTCATTATGAGTATGAGGAGATTTGGTACTTCACTGAAAACTCAGCAAATTTCAGCAGATGTACCGGGGAGCGCATTGTAGGTGGCTGCATCATCATCTGGTATGGGGGTCAGTGGGGGGGGGGGGGTACTGCACAGGGTTGAAGTAAACTGCAGGAAGTTTCAAAATTGAGCCAGCTCCATCATGGACACTAGCCTCCCCAGTACTGAGACAGCTCAAAAAGCAATGACTCAAAAAGGCAGCGTCCATCATTAAGAACCCCCATCTTCTCATTGCTACCATCAGGAAGGAGGTACAGGAGCCTGAAGACACACACTCAATAATTCAGGAACAGCTTCTTCCCCTCTGCCATCCAATTTCTGAATGGTCATTGAACCCATGAACACTACTTCAGTACTTCTTTATTTCTATTTATTTATTTCTGTGTGTGTGTATTGTGTGTGTGTGTGTGTGTGTGTGTGTGTGTGTGTGTGTGTGTGTGTGTGTGTGTGTGTGTGTGTGTGTGTGTGTGTGTGTGTGTGTGTGTATGCAAGTGCATGCGTGTAGGGTGGGAAGTTGGAACAGAACTTGGTGCTTTGTCATTTTGTGTTGTTCTGCTGAACATTGTCGGTGCCTGAATGTTATGTCACTTGCGAGCTGCCCCCAGCAGACTCCTTGGGCATGTCGGTTGTTAATGTAAATGGCACATCTCATATGTTTCGATGTATATGTGAGAAACAAACTCTAACCTTGAAACCTTCTGGACAGACACTGCTGTGTCTCATGTCAATTTATTGACATACAATCAATCTACCCTTGCGGGCAGTCCTACATATGTATTGGGAGGTGGGGTGGAGATACAGCCTGTACCAAAGGAGGTGTAAGGCACTCCTTCCCTCCACTAGCCTGTAGGTCACCCTTGGGCAAGGTGCAGCACCTGCTTTGCCCCCGATCAGGGTCATTTGTGAAGCCGTTGGAACAGGTGGTGGATGGTCGTATGAGCACTGTGAATGACACAGTGCTAAATTGAACTGAACATTCCTGGACTGTTTCAATGACTCTGTGCTTTGATGTTTTATATTTATTGTCTTTCACTCATTTTTTGCAGTTTGCGTGATTTGTTCCATTTTTGCACATTTGGTCTGATGTTTTCTCTGAACGGGCTCCATGGTGTTTCTTTGTTTTGTGGCTGTCTGTGCGGAAGACAAATCTCAGGGTTTTATACTACATACATACTTTGATAACAAATATACTTTGATTTATGAAATGACCTGAATGGATTGCATGCAAGAACAAATTTTTTACTGCACCTTAGTGTGTGTGACAATCATAAACCATTTTTCCGATGTACATAGAATAGAGGGATGTGGACATTGTGCACTCAGATGGAATTCATTTAGTCTGATGTTTAAATTACTAGTTTCTTTAACCAGAGAGTGGGAAATCTGGGGAATTCATTGCCACAGGTGGCTGTGGAGACCAGATCATTGGGTATACAGTGTTTAAAGCAGAGGTGATAGAATCTTGATTAGTCAGGTTGTCAAAGGCTACAGGCAGAAGGCAGGAGATTGGAGTTGAGAGGGATAATAAATCAGCCACGATGGGATGGCTGAGCAGACACGATGGACTGAATAGCCTAATTCTGCTCCTTTGTGTTATGGTCTGATGTAGAAAGACAGCAAAAGAGTCAGTGGTCGGGATGGGGCCGGGGCGCAAGAGAGAATGCTTCAGGGATGGACAGGGGATAGGACTGATGGGATTGATCCAGTAGGGAGCTAGCACAAAGCTGAGGCAGAACATCCTCCAGTGAAGGTGGAACTGACAGGTGGGAAAAGCATTTTACTCTCTGAGAATTTTTTGGAATTATTCTGAGTCAACTGGGGCATGACAGCCGGTGCCATGGTTGAGGGTCACTGAGTCAGCAGGAAATGAAAGATGAACTTTGATCCTCCCACTTGAATGCCGCTCAGTTCAGAGTGTCTTCTATTAACAGATAAATTAATCCTTGTTACAACTCACAGAGATGAAAACCCCAAGTCCAGAAACAGCCTGCCCTGGGGTTGGAGGGCCATGTGTGGGTGGGTGTGACGGAGGAACGGGGTTTGTTTTGCCCTTGTTTTATTGCTTATTGTGTTCTGATTTGCGGTGTCTCGCTGAGCACGGTGGCGCCGGAAAGCATGGCGATACTCACGAGCTGCCCTCGCCACATCCTTGTGTCGGCCGTTAATGTAAACGCCGCATTTCACTGGATGTTTCGATGTACACCTGACAAATTAATAAACCTGAATCTGAACACAAGAGAATCTACAGATGGAATCTGGAAATCCAGAGAAACACACACAAAATGCTGGAGAGACTCAGCATCTATGGGAACTGTCATTGAGGGCTGAGACCCTTCATCAGGACCGGGAAGGAAAGGGAGAAATAAATTGTAGATGTTTTGGTCTGAGACCCTTCAACCATTTATTCCTCTCCATTGACGCTGACGGACCTGCGTCATCACAGACACAAACCTCCCCACCATCGAGTCCATCTTCAAGACACAGTGCCCCAAGAAGACGGCATCAAGAACCTCATCATCGTGAGCATGCTTTCTTCCCTGTGCTACCATCAGGGATGAGGTACAGGATCCTGAACCCCCACCCCCACCACTTCCCCAATCAACACTTTAGAAGCAGCTTCTTCCCCTCTGCTATCAGATTTCCAAACAGACTATGAACCCATGGACACCACCTCACCATCATTTATACAGGGTGGAGTCGGCTCCTCCTGTCCTTTGTCCAATTTCACCCTAGCCTAATCATGGGGCAATTTACCAATGATCAATTAACCTACCGAACATTAACCCTTCAGACTGTGGGAGGAAACCAGAGCACCGGGAGGAAACCCACACGATTACGGAGAGTGCTTGCAAACTTACAGACGGCGTTTGGAATTGTTCCGGGTCACCTGTACTGTAAAGTGTTGTGCCAACCACCAAGTTACCGTGCCACCCTACGCAAACACAAGAGATTCTTCAGGTGCTGGAAATCCTAAGTAACACACACAGAATACTGGAGGAACTCAGCATTTGGAGAGGAATAAAGAGTCAATATTTTTGGCCAAGGCTCTTCTTCAGGACTCTCAGCCTGAAACATTGACTGTTCATTCTCCTTCATAGATGCTGTCTGACCTGCAGATTTCATCCATCATTTTGTGTGTGAATATGATCTGACCTGAATCTGGTCTGGAATTGAAACCAAAGTTAGTCCTCTCCGCCTTTTTACATTTCCGTCATCATCATGAAAATCTGAAATTCAATGTCACTTCAGAGAAATTGGAGCTTCAGTTCACTTTATTGATTGTTTTGTGAGAGAGTCACTGTGCACATCCACATCACAACACCAGAAACGGAAGGAGGAACTGTCCATTTGGCCCGTCCAGCCTGTCCTGTTAATACCATCACGGCCGACCTGTCTTCAAGTGGCCATAGGGTGCGACGGAGTCTGGATGGGATGTGCTTAAACTTTTTGTTCCATGAGCGATGCATGACCTTCCCGCAGTGGGATATCTTCATTCTTTAATTTGCTGGCTCTTTTAGAGCTCGTCATGGCTCTAAACAGAAAAAAGTACTCTGCTCATTATGACTATCACATCTCTCATTCTCATCCATCATGAAGGTCCCTCACCTCCCAGGACATGGCCTCTTTTCATTGCCACCATCAGAGAGGAGGTACAGGAGCCTAAAGACACACACTGAATGTTTTAGGAACAGCCTCTTCCCCTCCATCCCCTGGAATTCCTGTGCACCCTCTCTGGTCTCTCATCATAACGAAACCTCTCCACCACAGGGAATATCTTGGTGAATCTCTCTTGTACCCCCTCCAGCTCTAACACATCTCTCCCACCGAGTGGAGACCTAGAAATGCACCGTTTCTGTTGGCCTTGGTGTTTTGGGAACCCCAGTCAGCACGCGACGATACCAACCTGTTCTCTACATCTTCAATTGTTTCTGGTAACGGGATGTTCCGTGTCTCCAGAAGGAAGAAGGCAGTTATACCTGCGACTACAGTCATTCCGCCATATATCAGAGATGGCAAAAAGGGGATGTAATCGCCAGTCAGTCTTATAATGGGTGCCACCATTGCGCCCACCCGGGCCATGGTACCTACGAGCCCCATTCCTGTCTGCCTGTTGGAGAGGACGCAGAGAAACAGAATGAGTTATCAGTTTTGGAAGATCTTAAGGCTGGATCTGTGTGGTACGTGGCAAAGTCCATAGAGAGACAGGCCCTTCGGCATAGTGGAGTTATTGCCAGAGGATGGCTCCTCCATCACAGATTGTTGCGAAGTGTAATTCCTTTCACGAGGCTCTCATCTTGCCAGACCCGTGCAGTAAGGATGCGCATAGTGCTCTGTGGGAGGACGTTGAGGGTCAGCCCTGGGGGCGGTTAGCGTCTCGATGCACTGCTATCTTTAGTGGATCTGACCAGTGCCCTCAGCCAGCTGCAGAGAGGTCAGATGGGTTGACAGTGGAATTTCTCCAGGCCTTCTGGGACATCCTAGGGGGTGCTTATGCAGGGGTATTGGGGGGAGAGCATGGCGAGAATCCCTCCCTTGGTGCTGAGCAGTCGTGGCCCTGTTGCCAAAGAAGAGGGAACTCCATAGCCTGCAGAACTGAGCCCCAGTATCCCCCTCAGGACGGACTACAAGATCTTTGTCCAGGTGACGGCCAATCATCTGGGGTCCGTGCTGGCGGACCTGGTCCGCCCTGACCAGTCCTACACAGTCCCAGCTGATCGATCCAGGACAATCTCCACCCTGTCCGGGATCTGATTTTCCTGTACCAGGAGGCTGGTCTGTCAGTGGCCTTTCTCTCCCTCGACCAACAGAAGAGCTTGATAGGGTGCACCACGAGTATCTTACTGGGACTCTGCGAGCATCCGGGGTCAGGCCACAGTTTGTGTCCCACGTCTGAATGCTGAACGCTGCCGCGGAGTGCCTAGTGCAGGTGAATGAGTCCTTGACAGCACCTTTGTGCTTTGGGAGGGGAGTGCACAAGTGGGACACCTGCACTCGGTCTGTGTGGAGTTATTCCTGTGCCTTCTCTGGAGGAGGTTAATGAGCTTGGTTCTGCGTGAACCGGAACCTGTCGGCTTACGCTGATGACACCATGACCCAGTCGACTTGCAGAGGATGTGAGAGTGTTCCTGCTGCATCCTCTGCAAGAGTCCACTGGCGGAAGAGTGCTTGCCCCCTGGTGGACTTCCTACCAGCGGGTTTGAGACCCTTTGCATGGAGCACCGTGCGCCTCCTCTACTTGGGGTCAGGAGGCTTGGCTGGTGAACTGGCGGGAGTTGGAAACAAAGATCTCTGAACCGCTGGTGCGCTGGTCGGGCGTCCATCGTGCGATCTCGAACCGGGGGGGGGGGGGGGGGTTGGCGGTGGATTTTAGTTGACAATCAGTTGGTTGCCTCCATGGTGAGATACTGGCTGTCTGTATTGGTCCCACCCACAGCGTTCATGTCCAGGACCCAGAAGAGGTTGCTGGATGACTTCTGGGGCAACAGGAGGCATTGGGTCTCTGCAGCGGGCGGACAGTACTCCGTGGATACCCAGGAGGCTGTTTCCCACCTCAGGACCCTGCAGAGGTGTCAGGAGTTGTGGACACTGCCTGCAGGGGGTCACGGGAATCCCAGTGGACAGCATCAGCCATGCCACCCTGAGTGATTTACCCCACTTCTCCTGGGAGCTGTGGAGAGTATGGGGTCTGGCCTCATCCAGACAGTGTGATCCTGCGCTGGGGGGGTGGGGGGCTGGTACCCACCAATCACGGTGGATGTAGGGAAGGCACGGGGAAGTGGAGGGTTTCTGTCTGCACCACCAGCCAATGTGCTCATTGGACCCAGGCCTCAGGAGACCACGTGGGAGAGGGTCCCACACAACATGAGCCGATCCGCGGGGTTGCCCACCGTGTGTTTCCATGACACTCTGAAGCGCTTCTTCTGCAGACTGCTCCTTCTCACCTTTGTCTGCCGACCGGACTCGCCTTGACTGTGCGTGTTACCGCTGGCAGCGGAGAAGGTCCCGAGTGAAAGTCTCTTTATGCAAGGGTGCTTCCCCTGTGCTTTGGGCCATCCCGTACAACAGATACCTGAGCAGGTTCACTGACGCTCCGTCTAGCTGTCCATTCTGCGGGCGGAAGGAGTCAGAGTACCAGGCTCATACGGAATGTGAAAGGTTGTTTCTCAAGGGGCCGCTGCTGCCTGCACTTTTGCCCACGTTCCCCAACTCTGGGCACCCACTTCAGAAGGGGGCAGGTTGAGAGGAGGATCTCCTGCTGGGTTTGCTCCTGGGCCTGGCCAAGATGGCCATTCAGGGGTCTAGGGAAGTGGGGATACGTTTGTGCCCGGCTGTTCTTGGAGAGGGAGCACGCAGTCACAATGGACACATTGGGGGACTTACAGGAGCGGGGCCCCCCAGGGTATTGGCTGTTTTATAGACGGTAGTAGCAGTATCTTAATTTGAGAATACTTGTTGTTAAAATATTGAATACTGTACCTTGTGCATATGTGTTGTAAATAAACCTTTAGAGGTTTGTGAAAAATAGGTACTCACCGGACCACCGTTGGGTAAAGTTCAGTGACATATAGATAGCAGCAGGTGAAGCTGGCGGAGAGACATCCCTTTCCCAAGGCAGCGAGTGAAGTCCGGACATTCTGCAAGTCTGCAAGAGCAACGGAGTCAACTTTCAAATGGCAGGAGGCTCACTTAAGGCATTGAAATGTGTAAAACAGTCAGAGAAGCAGTTAGTGTAAGACCATAAGACATTGGAACAGAATAGGCCATTCAGCTCATTGAGTCTTCTCCATTATTCCTTCATGGCTGATCTCAGATCCTACTCAACTCCATTCTCCCTGCCTTCTCACCGTATCCTTTGATGTCCTGATCGATCATGGAACGATCAACTTCCGCTTTAAGTATACACGCGGCCTTGGCTTCCACCGCAGAGCATTCCACAGACTTATCACTCCCTGAACAAAATAATTCCTCCATACCTCTGTTCTAAAAGGTCACCCCTCAAGTCTGAGCTTAGACTTCTCGTTCAGGGTATCCCCACCATAGGAAATATCCACTCCACATCCAACTTTCACACTCCACTTTCAACATTCGGTAGGTTTCAATAAGATCCCTCTGCATTCATCTAAATTCCAGTGAGTACAGGCCCAATGCTGCCAAGTGCTCCTCATGTTAACCCCTTCATTCCCAACATCATCCTCGTGAACCACCTCTGGACTCTCTCCACTGAAAACACAACCTTTCTGAGATATGGGCCCCAAATCTGTTGACAATACCCAAGGGCGGCCTGCCTAGTGCCTTATAAAGCCTCTATGTTATCTCCAGGATAGACCATCAATCGTTAGGACAGGCTTCCTGTCTCAAGACTCCCAGTTTCATGTATCAGGCTTCAATTTGCAGAAATCTGACTGGCCCATGGGCTTTTGGTGTTGACCGCTCAACTATCCGATGATGAGACTGTGAACTCCAGGCTCAAAGTTCAAGCTTGCTGGCTGACCTCCTGTTAACGTTGACGGCCAATCCCAGGAGCCACGGACCTGGAAAGCCCAACGTCCACAGATGTCTTTTGTCCACATTGCTTGACTTTGAGTGCTGAGCGGGCAGCCTGTCCTCTAAGCGCCCCCATATCCCTGTCCCTAAAGCAGGTCGGAGTTTGATGTTTTTTAATCCAAGGTTCTTTTGCAAGTTGGGAATAAGGCACTAAACCTTTTGCTTCATGACCATTCTGTTCAGTGTTGACAGTATAAAGAAAACTGAAAATGGACCGTGGTAGAGATCTAGAGGGAGAGGCAAAAGAGAGAAACAGAAGATGTTGTTGCTTCATGGTCAGCTTTTTATACACATCGATCAGTAACATTCCATTCTGATTTGCAGATCAGTCAGCCAATCAGAAACCCCATATTCAAATTACACAACACTGAGAGAAACTTCCAGAGCTTTCCAGATTCATACAAAGGTAACCACTAGGGGACATAAGAAAGAATTGCACATATAGTACTGTGCAAAATTCTTAGGTAGCTCGGGTGCCTAAGATCTTTGCACAGTACTGTAGTTGTCAACATGGAGCGGAAGTGAAGGATGTTGGGAATGGTGTGTCAGACTGGTGGCAGAGGAGCACCGGGGGTGCTGGGATGGGGCGAGGGGTGGCACAGGTGAAGATACACCCAACCCTGAGACACCAGGCAAGGGTGTTTGACTCCAAACAATTGTTTATTGATTATTAAAGATCAAAACCATCCCAACAAAAATAAAAAGCATCTAATTCAGAGACACAATCTCGACAGAGAATGGAGCTCGGTGCCGCCTTGGCTGGAAATTTCCATTGAAGGGAGACTGATAAAGAAACCTTTCAATTCCAAATAGGGACCTCGCTAACTGGATTGTCACAAGTGCAAACATTCTTATCCTTCTTCTTGAGAGATCTCAGGACATCAGGACATTGTTGACAAACTCCTACCTTTAGGAATCATGCTGTTTACCAGTATCGTGGACCCTGCCAGGGTGAGTGTGGTGACCTGTGTGAACCTTCTCCCGATCAGGCTCAGCGTCAGGAAGGCCGTGGTCTTTGCCGGAAAATCAACGGCTCCAAAGATGAGCTGGATGAGGTAGATGTTGACTCCGAACCCTTGCAGGTCGATCGACAGCCCATAATAGGCGAAGCTCGTTGAAAACCTGTTCACACAAAAACAAAACACAAAATGTGCGGAGTGGAGATTTACCAGAATGCTGCCTGGATTAGAGAGCGTGTCTTGTGAGGATAGGTTGAGTGAGCTTGGGCTTTTCTCTCTAGAGTGAAGGAGGATGAGAGGTGAATTGATAGAGGTGTTCAATATAACAGGAGGCAAAGATCATGTGGACAGCCAGGGAATTTTTCCCGGGGTGGAAATGGGTAATGGGAGGAGGTGGGATTTTAATGTGATTGGAATTTAGAATTTATTTAAATCTTACATCTATCCCACAACGTGACGGAGTAAGAGCCTTTGCGTTATGACTCCATCGCAATGTACAGACATGTGAATTTATAAGTCTGATGCTTTGTAGGAAGAAGCTGTCCCGTAGCCTGTTGGTCCTGCCTTTAGAGTGTGGTAGCGTTTGCCAGGTGCAAGCAGTTGAAACAGTTTATGCTTGGCGTAACAGGTGTCCCCAATGATCTTCCAGGCCTTCTTTTTGCACCTGTTGGGGTAAATGTCTTCAATAGAGTGGAAGAGTGACACTAGAGATCATGCAAAGTATTTAAAGCACATTTAAAAGCTGCAGGTCGAACTTGCTGCACAGCGAGGAATAATATCTGCTTTAGGATCTGAACAAGGGGAGGAAGGTGAATATGGAGATATTGATTGCCATGATTTAGCAGATGAAGCTACTAGATACGGTTACGATAATTACGAAGCACTATTTCCCAAGCAACTCCCCCCCAGCACCCTACCAACGGGAGCCAGTGCTACCGTCTGCATGATTGGCACCCTGAGTTACTATCGGAGATGGGGGAGCAAATTAAAATCAGAATATAACATATACCACACTGTTAGGGGTACAACAGCTGAAAGGTATGGGACTAGTGGAATAAAGTTTTGGCACAGACTAGAGGGGCCAAATTGCCTGTTTTCCATGCTGTAGTGTTATGTCGTTCTATATTGCAAAGGATATCGGGACATGTGTGCTCAAAGAGGATCCTTGACAGCTTTTCCAAGCAGCTAGTCATCAGGGATTTCTACACGTCCAAGATGACTCCGAGGAAAGGAGATTGGTTATAATGTGTTCACATCCAAATATACAGTCAACTTTGCCAGATGGACAATGACATGGTGGGGGAACAAGTGAGGAACTGAAAAATGCAATAATGACAGTTAGGGGGACCTGGTAGATGTACTAGCCAAATGTTACCACTGTATTTGCATCCTGTTTATGGACTGTTCCAAGGGGTTTATGGAACAGCATTAGAGCAGGACCATTTAGGAGCAGAACCCTCAAATAGGTGGTTGAGGGCACTGGTGTCTCACTGTACCAATGGCTATAAAAAAAAGCATTGGAAATCATTGATCTTTCTGAACCTAACACGCTGAGGAAAATGAGTAGAGCAGGGGAAAAGGAGATACAAGAACCAACTAAACTCTCTAATGGGAAGGTGATGCTTATTAAAAGTCAGGCAACCACCTGGAGAAATGAGCCTCCCTGCTGAGCTTTCAAGTGGCAAGGAAAGGCAGAGTAAATGGAACAGGGCCAGGAACAGAGAGAACTGAAAGTAGAATAATTAGATGCTTTAACTGGTCAGGAGGAACACATTAAGAGAGAATGTCCAAACCTGAAACGAGGAAGAGGAGAGCAAAGTGGTTTGCCCTTGGAGGGGCCAGAAAGACTGAGCCCACAAAATACATGGTGAAGGCACCACCATCCAGGGAATTAAACTCTGAGCTTCAGTGATGGTGTCAGGCCTTACCAACATGGGTGTGTGACACAAGGTGGAATGAAACCGGAAGACCTCTACTGAGTGGTAGGGTCAGAGGCCACCATGTTACCTTTTTATCGGACACTGGAGGATCCCGAACCACCATCAACAACACAATTTGGGAGATAAAAGGTAAAGTTATCCTAAGTGGACACACAGGACATTAACAAATTGGACATGAGAGTGTACCATTGGAAATAAGAATAAGAGACTTAGTATTGGAACATTCAATTGGAACTACCCAGCGAACAGAAACATATACTGGGGAGTGATTATATGGACAATGCGGGGCTTTGTTTTGACCCAGTTAATTGTATGATTTAGCAGATGCTGACTGGTATGAATAATATACACCACATGCAGATCTCGGTAGAATATTCTCGGTAGAATGTGGATAAAACTAGAGAACATGAGCAATGAACATGAGAAGGTGCAGCTAATTATTGCTCAGAATTCAGGGGCATTTGCACGGCACAAGCACTTGTGTGTGCAATGTGTGCATACAAGGTCCAGACCCCAAAGTACATGAGCAATATAAGACTGTAAGATATAGGAGATGTAGGCCATTCGGCCCATCAAGTCTGCTGCGCCATTCAAACACGGGTGATCCAATTCTCCCAGTCATCCTCACCCCTGCCTTCCCATGTGTTTCCCAAAAAAAGGCAGATGAAGGTGTACGTAAGGTAATACAGAGTTTGGTACAAGGGGTTCTGAAGCCTGTTGCCTCCACCAATAACTCACCCGTATGATCAGTGAGGAAACCAGATGGTAGATGGAGGATGACAATTGGCAATGGAGAGCTGAATAAAGTAACTCCGTTAACAGTCACAACTGTAGCAACTAACCTGGAGTCAGTGGTTGAACAGAATGAACGAACACAGTGGTTCACGTTTTAGGTATAACTAATAGATTTTGCTCTAACCCACCAGAATGAGAGTATCGATACAAGTTTGCATTTATCTTTCAGGGGCAGTGGTATACATTGACTGCCCTACCGCAGGTTTTCCATAATTCACCATCTATATTAGGGGAATGGTTAAAACAGTTTTCAAAGCCTGGGTGCCTGGTACAATACATAGATGATCGACTCCTGGAGACTGAAACCAATCTAGAACATTGTCAGCTATTGACAGAACTGCTGTAATTATTAAGTGCATTGAGACAAAAGGTAAACCCTAAAAAAGAACAGGTGATGAAACAAGTAGTTAGTTATTTGGGAATGACCTTGACACCGAGTTAAAGAAAAACTGATAAACGAAGTTTAGAATTGTTTATGAAATTGCCTATCCCCGAGACCTGAAATGGCTGTGATCTGTTCTGGGGCTGGTGGATACAACACCAGCCCCACCAGCAACACCTTCGTCTTAACAAAGGAGCAGATATAGGCCATTCGGCCCTTCAAGTCTGCTCCGCGATTCCATCATGGATGATCCATTTTTCCCCTCCTCACTCCCACTCCCTGACCTTCTCCTCATAACCTTTGATGTCATGTCCTATCAAGAGCCTATCAGCTCTGCTTTAAATATACCCAATGACCTGACATCCACAGCTGCCTGTGGTAATAGATTCCACCATTTTATCACCTTCTGATGGAAGAAATTTCTCCATATCTCTGTTTTAAATGAACACCCCTCTGTCCTGAGGCTCTGCCCTCCTGTCCTAGACTCCCAGATTGTGGAAACATCCTTTCCCAGTACAGACCAAGAGCTATCAAATGTCCCTCATATGGTAACCCTTTGATCCCTGCAATAATCCTTGTGAACCTCTTCTAAACCCTCTTCAATGCCACCACATCTTTTTGTAAATGAGGAGTCCAAACTGTTCACAATAGTCAAGGTGAGATCTCACCAGTACCTTATAAAGCATCAGCATCACATCTCTGCTCTTGAATTCTTGAAATGAATGCTAACATTGAGGTTTCCTTCCTCACCACTGACTCCACCTACAAGTTAACCTTCAGGATGTTCTGCACAAGTTCTCCCAAGTCTCTTTGCATCTCAGGTTTTTTGATTTTCTCCTCATTTAGAAAATAGTATGTACATTTATTTCTTCAACCAAATTGCATGACCATGCATTTTCCAACATTGTGTTTCATTTGTCACTCTATTGCCCATTCTCCGAATCTAAGTCCTGTACAGCCTGTTTCTTCAACCCTTGGATCATTTGCAAACCTCGCATTAAAGCCATCATCTAAATCATTGATATACAGCATAAAAAGAAGTGCTCCCAATACTGACCGCTGTGGAACACCTCTCGTCACTGGCAGATGAACAGGAAAGGATCCTTTTATCCCTACATGCTACCTCCTACCAATCAACCAATGCTCTAACCATGCCAGTAACTTGCAGGTAATAGCACCGGCTCTGAACTTGGTAAGCAGCCTCATGTGTGGCACTTTGTCAAAGACCTTCTGAAAGTCCAAATAAACAACATCCACTACATCCCATTTATCTATACGACATATAATTTCCTCAAAATTTTCGAAGAGGGTCGTCTTGCAAGATCTTCCCTTTAGAAAACCATGCTGACTTTGTCCTATCTTGTCCTGTGTCAACAAGTACTCCATAACCTCATCCTCAGCAATTGACTCCAACATCTTCCCAAACACTGAGGTTAGATGAACTGGTCCGTAATTCCCTTTCTGCTGCTTTCCTCCTTTCTTAAAGAGTGCAGTAAAATCTGCAAATTTCTATTCCTCTGGCACCTTACCAGAGTCCAATGATTTTTGAAAGATCATTTTGAAAGACTCCACAATCTCTTCTGCCACCTCTTTCAGGACATTAAGGTTCAGTTCATCTGGTCCGGGTGACTTCTGTACCTTTAGGTCTATCAGCTTTCTGAGCACTTTCTCCTTTGTAATAGTAACTACATTCAGTTCTCTTCCCTCACACCCTTAAAAGTTCGGCACACTGCTCAGCAAAATACTCATTCAGTGCATCTGCGATCTCCTTGTCCCCCATTATTTTTTCTCTGCTCTCATTTTCTAGTGGTCCTATATCCACTCTCATCTCTCATTTTTTTTTACATACTTGATAAAGCTTTACTATCCACTTTGACATTGTTTGCTTGCATGCTTTCTTTTTGCTTCTCTCTGTAGGGTTCAAAAGCTTCCCAATCCTCTGTCTGCCCACTAATTTTTGCTTTGTTGTATGCCAGCTTTCTTGCTTTTGCATTAGCTTTGACTTTCCTCCTCAACCATGTTTGTAGTATTTTGCCATTTGAGTACTTATTCATTTTTGGAATGCATCTATCCTACACCTTGCTCATCTTTCCCAGAAAATCCACGCCATTGCTACTCAGCTGTCATCCCTGCCAGCTCACCTTTCCAATTTTGCTTTGGCCAGCTCCTCTCTCATACCTCTGTAATTTGTTTTACCCCATTTAAATACTCGTATATCAGACTTCACTTTCTCCCTATCCAGTTTCAGGTTGAACTCAATCATATTGTGATCACTGCCTCCTAGGGTAGCTCCCTAATCACCATGGTTCATTACACAACACCCAATCCTGTATAGCTGATCCCCTAGTAGGCTTAGCTACAAACTGCTCTAAAAATCACCTCTTAGCCACTCAACAAACTCAGTCTATTCAGATCCATTTCCAACCTAATTTTCCCAATTGCATGTTGATATCGACCATGACTATCATACCATTGCCCTTCAGGCACACCTTTTCTATTTCCTGTTCTAATCTTTGGTCCACATCCCAGCTATTGTTGGGAAGGAAAACACTGCGAGCAACGTCAGCAGATCACACTACCTGACACTGAACCAGAAGCTTGCAAATTCCCTGCTTAGATTTCACATTGCAGCACACTCCACAACCAACAGCTCTCCAGCTATGCTGTTCTTGGGTGTCCCTCACGCTCACTCTTGGATCTCTTCAAACCCGTTCTCAGAAGCAGTGTCCAGGACAAACAGCTGAGACAAACCGAGGACTCCTCAAACAAGGAGGTTCAATGTTTCACTCCTGGACAAGCAGTCCTGGTGGGCGACTACAGAGGTGATCAAATGCGGGTACTTAGACAGACCTGAACCATTCTCCTACACAGTGGAGATTACGTCTGATGTGATCTGGAGTCGATTCATCGATCAGTTGAGGAGAGCAGAGACGATTGTTGGAGAAGAAAGGTGCTCAAAACTGTCAGAACCACTTTGTGCAGTCCCAGATTCAACTCCTACAATCACCACGGGGTAAGTCTCAGAACCTGAGATAGTTTCACAGCAACAAGTCTCATGTGCTAAGCAGATTAGGAAAGACATTATCCCACAAGAGTAAGAAATTCTCAACAGTGATTAAAGCTTTAGTCCTGAATGGGACAATTTATAATTTGCAATGCTGTGGATGTTTGTATAGTAGTTGGATTATATACTGTGGTATTCTTTCTCTCTCTCTCTCTCTCTCTCTCCCTCCCACCATCTTCTCTGTCCCCCCCCCCCACCAGTATCCAAACTGACAGCATCAACATCGATCTCTCAAAGTTCAGTTAACTTCTCCCCCTCCCATCTGCTCTCTTTTTTCATTCCTCATTCTGGTTCCTCTCTCAACCCTTGTCTTCTCCTCACCCTCCCATCACCTCCCTCGTACTCCTCCTCCTTCTCTTTCTCCCACGGCTCACTCTCCACTCCTATCAGATTCCTTCTTCTTCAGCCCTTTAACTCTTCCACCAATCACCACAGCTCCTTACATTTTCCTCACCCCTACATCTTATTCTGTCTTCTTCCTGCGTCCTTTCCAGTCCTGATGAAGTGCCTCGGCCTGAAACACAGAATGTTTATTCCACTCCATAGCTGCTGTCTGACCTGCTGAGCGCCCCTAGCATTTTGTGTGTGTGTTGCTCTGGATTTCCAGCGTTTACTGAATCCCTTGTGTTTGTGGTCACTGTCCAGGTCCAAGGATAAAGAAGCTCACTCACCAAACCACCATCATACAACAGGTGATCCGTCGCATCACTGGTGTCCGGAACAGATCCAACACACTCTGCTTCTTGGCAGTGAGCTGGTCATTCTCCACACTCGCCTTCAGAATCTGTGGAACACATGGTGTCGGTCAGAATGAAAAATGCAAACGTAGTCATCGCTGTACACAAAATGCTGGAGGAAATCTGCAGGTCAGGCAGCAGCTATGGACGGAGTTTCCTCCGGGTGCTCCGGTTTCCTCACACATTCCAGAGCAGTGTGGCTTAGGGTTAGTGAGTTGTGGGCATGTTATGTTAGCACAGGAAGCGTGGTGACACTCGCTTTGATTGCTCATTGGTCATTGGATTTGGTCATTGACGCAAATGGCGCCGTTCACGGAACCGGCGCCAACATTAACCGACCCACAATACACCTGTACGTCATTGGGATGTGGGAGGAAACTGGAGCTCCCGGAGGAAGTGCACAGAGTTACAGGGAGAACTCTTTACAGACAGCGGCGTGAATCAAACCCGAATCGCCGTCTCTGTAAATCGTTGCACAAACTGCTGAACTACTGGGCCATCAAGCAGCGGTTGTGTGCAGGAGTTAAGAGCGCCAGATTGCTCATGCCAGTATGATTTGCTTACTTTGACTGTAAGCCTCTCCCCTTCTGCCTCCCGGCCATTCACCTTCGCCGCCCTCTTCAGCTGCTTCAGAGCAACGTGTTCCTTGCCGTTCACGATGAGCCATCGGGCCGACTCCGAGAGCCACCTGTGACAGCAAGGGTGATAACTCATTGCAGGTTGATTGAAAGAACGCAGGACTTGAGTTATAGGGGAAGCCTGAAGGGGTTTAGGACTTTATTCCCCAGAGTGTAGGAGAATGGGGGGAGATCTGAATGAGGTATGCAAAATTATGAGGGGTATAAATAGGGTAAATGCAAGTCGGCTTTCCCCACTGAGGTTGGGTGGGTCTACAACCAGAGATCATGGGTTAAGGGTGAAAGGTGATATATTTCAGGGGAATTTCTTGACTCTGAAGGTGGGAAATGGGGTCCCGGTATTTAAAGAGAGTGTGATTGGACTCCAGTCTTGAAATTGAACATAGTGAGACAGGATTTCAGATTATCCGCGGTTCTATGGAATCTCACTGTGGATTGATAACGCCTTGACCCCATCGTTCCTTGTTTATTTACCATTTTCCTTATCGCCCCTGAAACTCTCTCTTTGCCCCCGCTCCCAGTGGACCGAGATAGTAGTGGTTGGTGTTACTCTCCTACACTACCAACGACCCAGGTTCAATTCCCACCGCTGTCTGTAGGACTGTTGTACATTCTCCCCGGGGACACGTGGATTTCCTCCAGGTGATCCGGTTTCCTCCCAAGTTAGTCGGTGAATTGTCACATGGGTGTCATTGGGCCTCGTGGGCCTTTTGGTCAGGAGGGGTCTGCTACTGTGCTGTAGCTCAAAATGAAATAAATATGACAGGCTAACAGTGGGTTCTTTGATTCCAGTACATCAGAGACAAGTGGAGTTGGACATTACCAGGAATAAAGGAAGAAGACAAAGAATGGGGTAGAGACCGAGAGCTGGAGCCAATACCAATCCTTTAGACCGTAGGCGATCCCGGCCAGTAAGATCTGACCAAGCGTGTAACAGAAGGAACCACTCATCGAAATAGGAGTTCGAAATCTGGTTGGAATCCATTCAATATCTGGGTGGAAAGTGGGGGAGAGACAGTGTGTTAATTAAAGTGGAATCTGTCTGCACCTCTTTTCCCTCCTCCATCCTCTCTACCTGCTCATCATTCTGCTAGGTCCCCTCCCCACACTGTTGACATCTGCCTTCTTCAACCCCCCTCCCCTTTACCGTTCACTCCATCCTCCTCTCCCAACTGATATCATCAACTTCAGTCCTTTGTTACCCCACCCACTGTCACTATCCCCACTACCCCTCCTCCATCTGCCCATCACTCCACCTCATCTGGATCCACCCATCACCCTGCCCAGCCTCTATCCCTATACCTACTCTCCTCTCTCCATCTACCTCTCACTCCTTCTCACCTGAATCTACCCATCACCTCCCAGCCTCTGTCATTATTCCCACTCTTACTCCCTCCTCCATCTGTCTTTCACCCTTTACCCTCACATAAATCCAGCAATCACCTTCCAGATCATTCCCCACTCTTTCAAGTTGGTGAGTGCCAACATCTCTGAAGATCTATCTGGGCTAACACATTGATGCAGTGGTTATATTTTATTCGGAGTCTGAGGAGGCCTGGAATGTCAACAAAGACATTCGCAAGTTTCTACAGATACACAGCGGAGAGGATTCTAATTGGCTGCGTCACTGTCTGGTATGGAGGGAGGCGTTACTGCACAGCTAAAGCTATAAAGAATGGAGTTACGGTAAGGCAAGAGTTAACATAATATCCAGGCAAGGATGGAGTGCAGAGAGCCCAGGAAAGAAAGGTCTTGCAGAGCATCGCTTCCCTGTGCACAGCAGGGGACTGGAGACATTTCACAGGAGATGAGATCAGGGTGTGAAACACACACACCAAGAAAGGGACATTTGCTTTAGGCATCCGTTAGTCTCAAGAGACCATGGATTTACGCCTTGGAAAGTTTCCAGGTTGCAGGCCTGGGCAGGTTTGTACGGGAGACCGGCAGTTGCCCATGCTGCAAGTCTCCCCTCTCCTCGTCACTGATGTTGTCCAAGGGAAGGGCAAGGGCTGATACAGCTTAACAATGTGTGGTTAAGTGCCTTGATCAAGGACATAACACACTGCCTCAGCTGAGGCTTGAACTAGCGAACTTGAGATCACTAAACCAACACCTTAACCACTTGGCCACGCACTAACACCTTGCTTTACGAACTTCTGCTTATTATCATCGGTTGTCCGCTTGTAGCTTTTATTGACTTTAACAGCTCTATCGTGAACAGCAATTGATCTTGTCAGGAAGGAATCTGACTATACACAATTTACCAAAAGGTCAGTATCTGTAACTGCGAGTCATTTCTGTAGAAAAATGGCATTATCTGATCAAATGTGACAACACTTTGGTGACAGAGACCAAGCTGTTCTCCTTGTGCATGAGGAAAGAAAGTCTGATTGAGGAACGAGAAGTTCACAGAGTCTAGTTATCGATGACAGCGCACTCAAAGCGGGGACAGATTGATTTCTGTGGGAATTGAAGAATGGAAGTGGTTGGTCAGTCATGAAGGGTCAGAGGGAGAAACTTCTCCCTCTCACCCCTTCAAACCTGACTACATTACATGAGGGTCCAACCCCTGTGAATGAGCCATAAGACCATTAGGGTATATCAGGTTGTGGGAGGAGCCAAAGATGGCACCAGCAATGTTGGCGGACCAGGATGACTTCTTCCAGTTTGTCCATGAATCAGTTTAATTTCGTCTTTTCTCATGTCTTTTTTTTCCCTTTTCAGGGTAGCTGGGGTCCTGTCGGAGTCCATGATCAACAGCTTTAGCTCAAACTGTGGTTATTCATGGGTGGTGGATACTACTGTTGAAAGAAGGCCTCTGCACGCGAGCGAACACTCTCTCCATCTTGATTGTGAGTGAGGGTCTGCTGTTCCTCAAATCGGGGAACTCGGACAAGAGACACAGCAGGCTGTAACACAGAGGGAAATAGGGAGCCGTTGGTCTCCCCCCTCTCTGTGGTATCTCCCTCCTTTGCAAGTGAGAGAGAGCCTGCTTGAGATTTCGAAGTGTTGGGATGGAAGGAAGTTTTTGTTGGTCTCTAGATCATCTCCCACTATTGGAAACATCCTCTCCACGTCCACTCTATGTCAGCCTTTCAATATTCAATATGTTTCCATGAGAACACCCTTCATAAAACAAGTGAGGAGACTGAGGGCCACCGAATATTCCTCGTACATTAACACTGTCATTTCTGGCATCATTCTCCTGAACTTCCTCTTGACCCTCTCCAATTACAGCAGATCTTTTCTTAGTCACTCCAAGTGTGGTGTGACCTTATTAATTCTCAGGTTTATATCCTTGTTTTTATATTCCAGCCCTCTGGAAGTCAATGCTAATGTAACATTTGCAATGAATTCCACAGATTCATCACCCTCCGGCTGTAGAAGTCCCTTCATCTCTGTTCTTAAGAGACTGTCCCTCTTCGCTGGGGCAACTGTTTACTCACTGAGAGATATGCTGTTGATGATGACACCCGACAAGCCGACCCCCGACAGAAATCTCCAGAAGCAGAAGAGCGGGAAGGAGGAGGAGAACGCTGCACACGTCCCCGACACTGCAAGCAGCAAGTACGACCATTGCAGTAGGGTTCGACGGCCAAACCTGCCGGGCGAGAAGCATTGGGTAAACACCGTTGAACACCTAGTTAGGAATAGTCAGCATGGATTTGTGCATGGAAGGTCATGTTTGACAAATCTTATTGAATTTTTTGAAGAGGTTACGAGGAAAGTTGACAAGGGTAAGCAGTGGATGTTGTCTATATGGACTTCAGTAGGGGCTTTGACAAGGTTCCGCACGAAAGGTTAGTTAGGAAGGTTCCATCGTTAGGTATTAATATTGAAGTAGTAAAATGGGTTTAACAGTGGCTAGATGGGAGATGCCAGAGAGTAGTGGTGGATAACTGTTTGTCAGGTTGGAGGCCGGTGACAAGTGGTGTGCCTCAGGGATCTGTATTAGGGCCAATGTTGTTTGTCATATACATTAATGATCTGGATGATGGAGTGGTAAATTGGATTAGTAAGTATGCAGATGATACTAAGGTAGGTGGCATTGTGGATAATGAAGTAGGTTTTCAAAGCTTGCAGAGAGATTTAGGCCAGTTAGAAGAGTAGGCTGAATGATGGCAGATGGAATTTAATGCTGATAAGTGTGAGGTGCTACATTTTGGTAGGAATAATCCAAATAGGACATGCATGGTAAATAGTAGGGCATTGAAGAATGCAGTAGAACAGAGTGATCTAGGAATAATGGTACATAGTTCCCTGAATGTGGAATCTCATGTGGATTGGGTGGTGAAGAAAGCTTTTGGTATGCTGGCCTTTATAAATCAGAGCATTCAGTATAGGAGTTGGGATGTAATGTTAAAATTGTACAAGGCATTGGTAAGGCCAAATTTGGGGTATTGTGTACAGTTCTGCTCATCGAATTATAGGAAAGATATCAACAAAATAGAGGGAGTACAGAGAAGATTTACTAGAATGTTACCAGGGTTTCAGCACCTAAGTTACAGGGAAAGGTTGAACTAGTTAGGTCTTTATTCTTTGGAGCGTAGAAGGTTGATGGGGGGCTTGATAGAGGTATTTAAAATTATGAGGAGGATAGATAGAGTTGACGTGGATAGGCTTTTTCCATTGAGAGTAGGGGAGATTCAAACAAGAAGACATTAGTTGAGAGTTATGGGGCAAAAGTTTAAGGGTAACACGAGGGGGAATTTCTTTACTCAGAGAGTGGCAGCTGTGTGGAATAAGCTTCCAGTAGAAGTGGTAGAGGCAGGTTTGGTATTATCATTTAAAGTAACCTTGGATGGGTATATTGACAGGAAAGGAATGGAGGGATATGGGCTGAGTGCGAGTCAGTGGGACTAGGTGAGAGTAAGCGTCGGCGCGGACTAGAAGGGCCGAGATGGCCTGTTTCTGTGCTGTAATTGTTATATGTTTATACGGTTAACAGGAGCCCACGCTGACATGACAGGAGAGCATTGGTAAGTGGCTCTGTGGTCCTGGTGGTGTACGGTTCCAGGGCCATCATAGAAAACAGAACATTACAGCACAGTATAACCCATCCTGTTGTACTGACCCTTAACTCACTCCAAGATCAATCTAACCCTTCCCTCCCACATATCCCTCCACTTGTCTATCATCCATATGCCTATCTAAGAGTTTCTGAAACCTCATGAATGTATCTCCCTGTACCCTAAACCCAGGCTGTGTATTCCACACACCCACCGCCCTACCTGTCATCACCGTCATTATCTGCCATGCCGTGCGAAGGGAACAATCATGACCTTTGCCCATCAATGTTCTTGGAAAATTTTTCTACAGAAGTAGTTTTGCCATTGACTTTAATGCAGACAAGTGTGAGGTATTGCACTTCGGAAGGTCAAACCAAGGTAGAACATACAAGGTAAATGGTAGGACACTGAGGAGTGCAGTAGAACAGAGGGATCTGGGAGTACAGATACATAATTCCCGAAAAGTGACATCACAAGTTGATAGGGTCATAAAGAGAGCTTTTGGTACATTGACCTTTATAAATCAAAGTATTGAGTATAAGAGTTGCAATGTAATGTTGAGGTTGTATAAGATATTGGTGAGATCGAGTATTGTGTGCAATTTTGGTCACCGAATTACAGGAAGGAAATTAATAAGGTTGAAAGAGTGTAGAGAAGGTTTACAAGGATGTTGCTGGGACTTGAGAAACTGAGTTACAGAGAAAGGTTGAATAGATTAGGACTTTATTCCCTGGAGCATAGGAGAATGAGGGGTGATTTGATAGAGGTGTATAAAATTATGATGGGTATAGATAGAGTGAATGCAAACAGGCTTTCTCCACTGAGGTTAGGGGAGAAAAAAAACCAGAGGTCATGGGTTAAGGGTGAAGGGAGAAAAATTTAAAGGGAACATTGTGTGTGTGGCGGGGGGGGGGGGGTCTTCTTCACGCAGAGAGTGGTGGGAGTGTGGAATGAGCTGCCAGATGAAGTGGTGAATGCGGGCTCACTTTTGACATTTAAGAAAAACTTGGACAGGTACATGGATGAGGGGTGTATGGAGGAATATGATCTAGGTGCAGGTCAGTGGAACTAGGCAGTAAAATAGTCGGCACAGCCAAGAATGGCCAAGAGACCTGTTTCTGTGCTGTAACGTTCTATGGTTCTATCGTTCTATGACTTCTTCTGGGCAGTGTCTTGAGTGATCCCAGCCATCATCAATACTCTTCAGAGATTCTCTGCCTATCATCAGTGGTTGCATAACCAGGACCTGTGATTTGCCCCAGTTGCACATACGACCATCCACCATCTGCTCCCATGGCTTCAAGTCACCCTGATAAGTGTTGGAGTGGGGGGTGCTACACTTTCCTCAAAGATACCCTTTCTATCTCCCCCTATATATTCCACTAAGAGTTTGGCCTCTGCTATTAGCCATTTCCCCTACGTCCATAGATCCCTCAACGTTGCTGCACATGTTGATATGGTGGTTATGAAGGATTGTGGTGTGTTGGGTTCATTAGTCGGGGGATTGAGTTCCATGAGATCCAGAAGATAAAGGAACAGAAGTAGGCCATTTGGCCCATCGAGTCTGCTCCACCATTCAATCGTGGGCTGATCCAATTCTTCCAGTCATGCCCACTCCCCTGCCTTCTCCTCATGCCCTTTGATGCCCTGGCTAATCAAGAGACTATCTATCTCTGCCTTAAATGCACCCAATGACTTGGTGTCCACAGCCACTCAGATTTACCACCTTCTGACTAAAGTAATTTCTCCGCAGCTTTGTTCTAAATGGACATCCTTCAATCCTGAAGTCATACGTTCTTGTCATGGACTCCCCTACCATGGGAAATAACTTTGCCATATCTAATCTGTTCAGGCCTTTTAACATTCAGAATGTTTATATAAGACTCCCCCCCCCCCCACCATTCTCTTGAACTCCCAGGAATACAGCTGTCAGATGTTCCTTATACAGTAATCCTTTCATTCTTGGAATCATTCTCGCGAATCTTCTCTGAACCCTCTCCAAGGTCAGTATATCCTTTCTAAAATAAGGAGCCCAAAACTGCATACAATACTCCAAGCATGGTCTCACGAGTGCCTTATAGAGCCTCAACATCACATCCCTGCTCTTATATTCCATTCCTTAAGAAATGAATGCCAACATTGCATTTACCTTATTCACCACCGACTCAACCTGGAGGTTAACCCAAGTCCCTTTGCATCTCTGCATTTTGAATTCTCTCCCCATCTAAATAATAGTTTGCTCGTTTACTTCTTCCACCATAGTGCAGAGATGAAGGGTTGAAGAGGTTTGCGGAAATGTTAGAGCTCTATAAATCTCTGTTTAGTCCACACTTGGAGTATTGTGTTCCGTTGTGGTCTCATTATAGGAAGGATGTGGAAGCTTCAGAGAGGGTGCAGAGGAGATTTACCAGGATGCTGCCTGGTCTAGAGAGCAAATTTTGTGAGGATAGGTTGAGTGAGCTGGATCTTTTCTCTTCGGAGTGAAGGAGAATGAGAGGTGACTTGATAGAAGTTGATGATAAGAGAAATAGGTTGAGTGGACAGTCAGAGTATTTTTCCCAGGGTGGAAATGGTTAATACGAGGAGACATGATTTTAAGGTGATTGGAAGGATGTATGGGTTGGGGATGTCAGAGTATTTTACTCTGAGAGTGGTGGGTCTGTGGATCGCCCTGCCTGGGGTGGTGATAGAGGCAGATACATTCAGAACATTTTAGGAGACTTAGGTAGGTATGTGGGGTCCACATCCAGAGATCCCGCAAAGTCGATAGGGTGGTTAAGAAGGTGTTTTGTCCTTCAGTAGTTGGAAGATTCCGTTCAAGAGTCTCGAGGTAATGTTTCAGCTCGATAAAACTCTGGTTAGACCACACAGCAGCTTAAACACTCTCATTCAGCAGTTGCTTCCCCTCCCCCCCAGATGCTGTTTGCCCCACTGAGTTTATCCAGAGATTAAAACGTCTCCACATTGCCCTTTGAGTGATTTGGATGTGTGACTGTCACTGTGCTGTGGGGTTTTAACGTGGATTCTAGTGTGCTTCTTGTGTTCTGTGGCTCCCAGCAAGAAGACGAATCTCACCATTGTTTGTGGCATCCATATTTTGATAATAAATAGACTTGGAACTTTGAACTTACTTGTCGGACAGTCTGCCCAGGACACAGGCTCCGATCAGTAGTCCGGCCATGTAGATCGACTGCACCATCCGCTTCAGAGACTTCCGATCACACACGAGGTCCCACTGCCGAAACAAGGGCACAACCGACCGTCACTGAGGACACGGACCCTGTGCTGCCCAATTACACCCTTGTGACAATTACCCTACTAACCCACACGTCTTTGCATTGCGGCAGGAAACCCACGCGGTCACGGGGAGAACGGACAAACTCCTTACAGACTGTGGCGGGAATTGAACCCGGGTTTCTGGCGCTGTAAAGCGTTGTGTCACTGCGCATTCTGTTTACTCCGTCAAGCCACCCCCTTCAGTACACCATCCCCCAGAAGTGAGGGGGGCATTTCCAGACATACCTCTGTCACGATCGTCGACGTGAACTGGGACCGGTCGTACACCCACCCATCAGTGCACGCCTGTGTGTCAGGTTGGCTCCCGTTGCCCTGCGTCTCGTTGGTGCCCAGGAGATGCCACTGTGGGGAGGTGTACATGCGGCACTTGTCCGGCCTCCCTTCCTCGTCCAGGGGCAGGAACACCCGGAGAAACTCCTCCCTCAGCGGCTCCTCCGTCACATTGAGGTACCGCGAGCCCTCGTCTCCCAGCTGCACCCGGCACCGGTGGTCGGGAACAGCAGCCACGAAGTTCTGGAGCAGATTGTGGCAGGACATGAACAAGTCCGGAAATGTCAGCAGGACAACGTGGATGGCTTGGAACTTCCCCAGACCTCCAACCATCTCCAAGAGGTCCCCAAAAGCCATGTCTGTGCAGCAGAAGGGCAGACAGGTATGTTAAGGCAGACTCTGCTGGAAATTGATGCCTAAACCTGCACTCAGTCTTTAGTATGTTATGTCTGGTAATGTGTAACATGCTGATAATAAGATTTAATTAATCATTGTAAACTGTTAAACCAAGTTTAATGCTGTTGTCGCTGTGAAATCATGTTCTAGGGAGCACAGGGTAAAGGAACACACACAAAATGCTGGTGGAACACAGCTGTCCAGGCAGCATCTATCGGGAGAAGCACTGTCGACATTTCGGGCCGAGACCCTTCATCAGGACTAACTGAAAGGAAAGATAGTAAGAGATTTGAAAGTAGGAGGGGGAGAGAAAATGCGAAATGATAGGAGAAGACCGGAGGGGGTGGGGTGAAGCTGAGAGCCGGAAAGGTCATTGGCAAAAGGGATACAGGGCTGGAGAAGGGAAAGGATTATGAGACGGGAAGCCTCGGGAGAAAGAAGGGGGAGCACCAGAGGGAGATGGAGAACAGGTAGAGTGATGGGCAGAAAGAGAGAAAACAAAAAGGAGGGGGGAAAATCTAAATATATCTGAGATAGGGGAGGAGGGGCATTAACGGAAGTTAGAGAAGTCAGGGTAAAGAAATTGCAAACACAGGGGATTCTGCAGGTGCTGGAAATCCAGAGCAACACACACAAAACGCTGGAGGAACTCAGCAGGCCAGGAAGTATCTCTGGAAATGAATGAACTGGAAAGGAAGGTTTAAAATGCCAGAAGAAGAATTTAAAGGAGCCGTTCAGAACATAGGGTGGTAGAATTCACCCTATGGTTTGAGAGGTCGCAGAGACACTCAGTGGCCACTTTATTAAGAATCTCTTGACCCTAATAAAGTAGACACTGAGTGTATGTCTGTGGTCTTCTGTTGCTGTAGCCCATTCAGTTCCACAATTTGACGTGTTGTGCATTCAGAGATGCTCTTCTGCACACCCCTGTGCACACACACAATAATGTATGGTTATTTGAGTTACTGTGCTGCTCCAGATGCCCTCCCAATCCATTGGGCCATGTTTGGCCTTTAAAACTGCTTTAAAGCAGCCGTTCATAATCATTTTTACCCCTGTACCCCTGCCATTAAACCTGGGGTATGTGGAACCCAGGTCAGGAATCCCTGATCTAAACCTTTCCTATCCATGTACTTGTCCACATGATGTTAATGTCTCCCCCTCTGATGGGTCATTCTGTCTACTGGTCAGCGTCCGTGTGAAAATGTTGTCCCTATTAAATCTCGCCCCTCTCACCTTAAACCTGTGTCCTCTGGTCCTGATTCCCCAACCCTGGGGAACAGTGCACATTCACCCTGCACTCTCCTTCTGCTGCTACCATTGGCCAGGGGAAGTACAGGAGCCTCAGGACACACACCACCAGGTTCAGAAACAATTATCAGGCTACTGAACCAACATGGTGACCTTCTCTTACCTCAAGACTGAACTGATTCCGCTGTCAAGGACTCAAAAATACTTATATCGACCACAAGACATAAGAGCAGAATTCATCTATTCATCCAAATCCGTTCCGCCATTTTTATCATGGCTGATCAGCTGATCAGCATCCTGAGCAGCTGCATCACTGCCTGGTTCGGTATTTGCATCATCTCGGATCCCAAGACCCTGCAGCGGATAGTGAGGTCAGCCGAAAAGATCATGGGATCCCTCTTCCCACCATCACGGACCAACCACAAAGGAAACAGCATTATGAAGGACCCCACGCACCCCTCATACAATCTCCTCTCCCTCCTACCCTAACCCTCCGAAGGCTCCGAAGCATTCGGGCTCTCACGACCAGATTATGTAACAGTTTCTTCCCCCAAGCTATCAGACTCCTCAATACCCAGAGCCTGGACTGACACCTTGCCCTGTTGTCCTGTTTATTATTTTATTGTAATGCCTACTCTTTTTTAGTTTACTTTACGCAGTCCTGTGTAGGTCTGTAGTCTAGTGTAGCTTTCTCCATATAACCATATAAAATTTCAGCACGGAAATAGACCATCTCGGCCCTTCTAGTCCATGTCGATGCTTACACTCACCTAGTCCCACTGGCCCGTACTCAGCCCATAACCCTCCATTCCTTTCCTGTCCATATACCTATACAATTTTACTTTCTCCGTGTTGTTTTTTTTTTTACGTAGTTCAGTCTAGTTTTTGTACTGTGTCATGTAACACCATGGTCCTGAAAAACGTTGTCTCATTTTTACTATGTACTGTACCAGCAGCTATGGTCGAAATGACAATAAAAATTATGACTATTTCCCCCTCAGCCCCAGTCTCCTGCCTTATCCCCGTATCCCTTGACACCTTGACTAATTATCTATCAACTTTTGCCAAAATTTACCCAAATTTGCCAAAATTGGCCACAATGGCCTCTGTGGTACCAAATTCCTCAGAATTCACCAACCTCTGGCCAAAGATATTTCTCCTTATGTCCGTTCTAAATGGACATCCCTCTATTCTGAGGCTGTGTTCTCTGGTCTTAGACACCCCCAATATTGGAAGCATTCTCACCTCATCCACTCTATCAAGGCCTTTCAACATACAATGAGTTTCAATGAAGTCACCCCTCATTCTTCGGAATTCCAGTGATTAACGGCCCTGAGCCATTCAACACTTCTCGTATGACAAGTCATTCTATCCTGGAATCATTTCTTGTGAACCTCCTTTGAACACTCTCCAGTTTCATCACGTCCTTTCTTGGATAAGGGGCCCAAAACTGCTCACAGTATTCTGAGTGATGCCTCGTCGATACTTTAGAAAACCTCAACATTACAACTTTGCTTTTATTTTGGTCCTCTTGAAGAGAATGCTGGCATATCATTTTCCTTCCTCACCAATGACTCAAACTGCAAATTAATCTATACAGAATCCTGCACGAGGATTTCCAAGTCCCTTTATAGCTCAGATTTCTGAATTTTCTCCACATTTAAAAAAAAACTTATTTAATGATTGATTTTGTACAGTTTGTCTTCTTTTCCACATTGGTTCTGTCAGTCCCTGTGTGTAGTTTATCATTGATTCTATTGCATTTCTTTGTTCTACTGTGAATACCCACAAAAAAACTCATCTCAAAGTATTATATGAACACACTGTATATTTACTTTGACAATAACTTTGAACTTTGATCGGTGGCGCTCATGACTTTATGTTTTGCTGTTTCAATATACGAGAAGTAAAACTAATCTTAAAAACTCTTAAATCTTTCAGTTCTCCACTCAGTCTCTGACACTTCAATCAAAAGGTCCCTGCTACTCCAGTCTCTCTCCATAACTCAGTCTCTTGAGTCCTGGCAATGCTCTTCTAAATCCCCCCTGCTTTGTTCCTGTCATCCTTCCACATTGCAGACCAATCAAAACTGTAGACAACGCTCTCAGTGTGACCTCACCAAAGTCCTGCACAACTGCAGCATCATGTCTCAGCTCCTAGACTTGGTGTTCTGACTGACGAATTAAACCCCTTTTCACTGTGTGTCTCTCGAAATGCGGCTCTCCAGCTCCTCCCTAACAGCCACTGGACTCAGCGGTGAGAAAACCACCTTTCACAGTCTCCTTAATCTCGAGTCAATATGACTTCGGTATCACCAAACCGGGAAGTTTGGATGTCTCGACCAGTCGAACGCCGATCTGTGGGAATACTGTGTCAATACTGTCCCGTGCTACTAACCGTCAGCAAGAAATCACAGTTGGTACACTGCATACAATTATAAAGAAAGTATATAAGTATATTTAGCAATGTCTGACCAACATCCTCTGGAACCGTCTCCCAATTTCACCGTCCTCATTGGCTGACACAACATTCCTAAGCAGAACATCACAACCCCTTGTCTTTAACAGAAACCCTATCACCAACAGCAGAACACCTTGCTCGCACAGAACGCCATGAAATGAACGACCCTATACATTAGCAGTCAAATCTTAACCAGGACATTACACTCGCCCCCACCAAAATAGTCACGACTTTGGAATTTATGAACCCATCATTCATAACACAGTTCTTAAAGGAACTTTGTGACGTCATGACCTCCAACCCATTTGTAAATGGGAGTGACGTATCTCACGAGGGGTAGACTCAACATTCTGTCCCCCGGTGCATCATAGGTCAGTCTATCTGCAGGTTTCCTGACTCTTTGGGACCTCCTTATCCCATCTTCAGCTCCAAGCAGTCCTTGGGATCTTCCGCATTCCACGTCTCTCCACTGCTTGTCTTTCTGTTCTCCCACTTCGGCACAGCATTGTGGGCTGAAGGGCCTGGATTGCGCTGCAGGTTTTCTATGTTTCTGAGTTTCTAGACCTCCTACTAGGTGTAGGTTCCATCTCAAGCTCTGGGTCAGTGCAAACTTCTCCATCCAAAAGGTGGTTCTGATGAAAAATTTTTAACAGGCCCATCCCAGTCTTCTGGAAAACTGGCACATTGGCATCTGACTCTCCGCTACATAGGGTGTAGCCACCCAGCGGTCAACCAACTTGTGCTTCCCTGGAAGCCCCAATTTCCTTATGAGAACTCTCTCTCCAGGCCTCAGTTGACAGAACCTGATCTTCTGATCATATAGCCTCATTTTGTTCATTTCACTTGATGGCAGAGAGCTCTGATGGTTCATATTTATCTTGCAATTCCTTACTCACATCAGACACATACAGTACTTAAGATACAAACAAGAGAAAGTCTGCAGATGCTGGAAATCTGGGGAACACACGCAAAATGCTGCAGGAACTCAGCAGGGCAGGCAGCATTTATGAAAAAGAGTACAGATGACGTTTCAGGATAAAACCCTTCGGCAGGACAAACTTAAAGATTGGTCTTCTGTGGCAAGTCAAGTCAAGTCAAGTCGTTTTTTATCATTTTGACCATAAACTGCTGGTACAGTACACAGTAAAAATGAGACAATGTTCCTCCGGGATCATGGTGCCACATGAAACAACACAAAACTACATAGACTATGTGAGACAATTCAAGGCTACAAAAGACTACGTAAAAACCACACAAAAACTACACTAGACGACAGACCTACACAGGACTACATAAAGTGCACAAAACAGTGCAGGGCAGTGTAATAATTAATTAATAATAAACAAGACAATAGGCACACCAGAGAACAAATTTCAATATAATAATAAATTATGTAGAAGTCAGTCTAGACTCTGGGTATTGAGGAGTCTGATGGCTTGGGGGAAGGAACTGTTGCACAGTCTGGTTGTGAGAGCCCGAATGCTTTGGTACCTTTTGCCAACTGGCAGGAGGGCGAAGAGTCTTCCCCACTGGTACCAAAACAAAGGTCTACAGGCGATCTCGCTTGGTGCCAAATATCAGATAATATGGCGAGTATCCAGTACAGTAGTTTTATTCTGTGTACAGCTGTAGCAGTGTACCCGATGCCCAATATGCTGATTCCATTTGTTCTTCTTGTTGATACCCAGGGTTCCAAGCATGTCTAGCAATGTCTGGATGAGCCTCTGGGGCTGGGGTGTAGTCCTCGACTGCAAATTCATGTATGAGCCGACTCTCCAAATCACTTCACTGATCGCTGTCTATTCTTCTGGGAAAGCCATAATGAATGGAATACTTCTTTCCATAACACTTTGGCCACGGTGGCCCTCTGTGTAGCGACGGCTTGGCATATCAGGTGTAGTGATCAGCAATAACCAAGACATTTGTCGTGTTGGGGGAAACAGTCTGTATGGAGAGGAAATGTATACTTACTAGATTCAATGGCCCTGCACTCTGTAACTGGGATAAGGGAGCAAAACATTGAATGCACAACTTCGACTTTTAACATCTTCTCCACCAGTCTCCATTTCCATCTCTCGGGTACCAGGGAGTCACGAAAGATGAATGACCTGGCCGTCAACTTTCCTGATCCACGAGATTCTCTCTCTCTCTCCTGGTTTCTCACAGGAAAACTAGACATTTCAGACATCGGAAAAAGGTGTGCCTTTGGCACCCACCCCCCACATGATGAGGACCTCAATTTCTCCGAGGTGTTCCTGACAATCACTGACATCCTGCTGACCTGCACAGCAAACGGTTTCTGCTGTTTAGGCCTCCCTAGTACTCCAGCAGGTGGACATGACATCTCCATGGTTTTCCCGAGCATCCACCTAGAGGGCCTTGGCATGAGGCATTCCGGGAACTCCGGGGTTTCCCGTAACTCCCTACTCCCCCGGGCCGACATACAACGGGTTTGGGATGGGGTGTACCACACAGTTCCTTCCTTCTGCCTCGGATGGGCGTGAATTGAACACCGGGTGAATTGACAAAGCTTTCAGAAATGTCTCTCCAACTCTCTTCACTAGCCTCCACACAATAGGAGTATTTGCTCCCACTAGAATGGGAGCTTCAACCTTCTCAGTCGGATCCAGACAGACCAACATGAACTTCGCAAGGACCTCGGCTATTCCAACATCTGGCTCGAAACCTCCTGCTTCAACGAAAGTCGCCATAGTAAGTGTAGTCATCAGTACTAGGACATACACGGTAAATGGTAGGGCATTGAGGAATGCAGTAGAACAGAGTGATCTAGGAATAATGGTGCATAGTTCCCCGAAGGAATCTCGTGTGGATAGGGTGGTGAAGAAAGCTTTTATAAATCAGAGCATTCAGTATAGGAGTTGGGATGTAATGTTAACATTGTACAAGGCATTGGTAAGGCCGACTTTGGAGTGTTGTGCACAGTTCTGGTCAGCAAATTATAGGAAAGATGTCAACAAAATAGAGAGAGTACGGAGGAGATTTACTAGAATGTTACCTGGGTTTCAGCACCTAAGTTACAGAGAAAGGTTGAACAAGTTAGGTCTTTATTCTTTGGAGTGTAGAAGGTTGAGGGGGGATTTGATAGAGGTATTTAAAATTATGAGGGGGATAGGTAGAGTTGACGTGGATAGGCTTTTTCTATGGAGAGTAGGGAAGATTCAAACAAGAGGACATGAGTTGAGAGTTAAGGGGCAAAAGTTTAGGGGTAACACCAGGGGGAGCTTCTTTACTCAGAGAGTGGTAGCTGTGTGGGAACGAGCTTCCAGTAGAAATGGTAGAGGCAGGTTTGGTATTGTCATTTAAAGTAAAATTGTATAGGTATATGGACAGGAAAGGAATGGAGGGTTATGGGTTGAGTGCAGGCCAGTGAGACTAGGTGAGTGTAAGCATTCGGCACGGACTAGAAGGGCCGAGATGGCCTGTTTCCGTGCTGTAACTGTTATATGGTTATGTACTACGGCCCCGCAACTCTAGGGCACTGAGTGACATCAACGGTAAATGCGTCATATTCAGGCTGGAGAAGGATCTGTGCAGCAGAGTACCCCGATAACCCGTGTCAAGTATGGCTCCAGCATAAATACCCTCGATCGGTAGTGATACACTGGAGCTTGGCCCCACTAAGCCTTCAGGAACAAGGTTTCGCCCTGTGGAGTGTTCTCTGATACGTTGATCGGAATGTGCCCGAGTCGCCGGGCCGTTCCTTTCCTGGGTCTCCTTGCCGTTTCCCGACTTCATCTTCTGTTTAAGCAACCGTTAGTTCTCCCGCCCTTCACACTCCCGCTTGAAATGTCTCTCAGTAGCAGCCCTCTGCCCAGTTCGTCACAGCAGCAGGCCCAGTTCCCCATTGCCCCTGTGGTGCCGGGTGGCAGCACCAGCCGCTGTCAACCGAGATACCTCGGCTCTCAAATCTTTCAGGAAATCCTGCGACGCCCTCCCCGTGGTATATTAGCAACAGAGATAATTACCGAGACTCCCGCATCTCCGTCGCGGTTTCCTCCTAAACTGATTCACATCAGCCTGTGCAATGGCCTCTTTACGGTGCGGGCGATGCAGCTGTCTCACTAGCCGAACTCTGTAGGCAGAAAGTTTCTCCCCTTTCCCCTGGAATGTGTACCTGAGGCTCATCAGAAGCTCCACTGGGCTTCCCATCGCGCCAAAACACTTTCGAATTCGTCCATGTGGCCCGGGGAAGTGACAAACGGGTTTTCTCTCTTCAACGACCTCACCCACTCAGCCGCCGCACCTGTCAGACTCTCCACCAGGCACTGTCGTGTCAAATTATCGGAACACATCCAGCAGCTCAGACATCAGCTTCCCACCACCCCCCGCCCCCCGTCTCAGATTCCTCCTCTCCCTCGGGGGTGGGCTTCACTCCCGAGAACCAACTCAGAATTTTCACCCCTCTCAGAAGGTCACTTTAGACCCTCCACATCTCCTCCGCCGCCGCACTCCGCAGAAATGAGAACAACCTGCCTTCAAAGTCTCCGTCCTCAGCCGTGGGACGCTCGATTTCCGTTTCTTCACTCTCCCCCAAACCCCACACTCCTCTCCTCTCCGAAAGTATGGACAGCCCACGTCCCCACCTCTCTAACTCCTCCAAACGTTACCGGCAGATCAACTCCCGTCATGTCATCCCGAGTCTGAACTAAAACAACATCTCTGCCCGGCAATTGGTCACTCTGCCATTGCATGATCGTAACTTTCCCTAAAACTGGAACCAACCTTAAAACATTATCTGTACTGTGGAACCCAAGTCTTAGTTACGAGTAATCTCTTTGAATCGCATCAACGTGTAACCCCCACGGCGCCCATAACCACGTATCTTCATCGCTTTCCCGGACAATAGTTTAACACAGGCTTAAACACAGAAACCACTTGATCAATACCAAGAGAAATTACACAGCATTCAGCGAGACAATTACCGGACGATAGCTCCATTTTTACCGGGCGTCTCTGGCGATGTGGCTCGTTAACCCCTCGCTAACAGCCACTGGAGACAGCGGCAAGAAAACCACCTTTCTCAAACTCCATACATACATCTCCTATCGGCATGACTTGGGTTCCACCAAAACCGGGGAGCTGGGAAGTCTCGACCATCCGAACTTCGGTCTGCGTGATTACTGTGTAACTACTGTCCACGTGCAATGAGCCGTATACCAGATGGTACACTGCATACAATTATAAAGAAAGTGCAGTTATCCGTCAAATTAATCACACCGTTATTAAAGAAGAAATACAGAAAAGTGCCCATTATAACTTAAACAATGATATGTGCACATGGTTGGAGCCCAGATCTTCCAGAAGCGGGTTGGCCGTTTCACTCACGGCGCCAACTCCTCTTCACCGATCACCGGTAGAATTTCCCATCTTAGCACATTCCAGTTGGATCGAATAATACGGCCAGTTCTCTCGATCTTTTTCTCTCTCCATGCCCCGTCGAAAAACCCTTGTCACCCTTCCCTGTAAATGTCTGTCACTAAACGTCCCCGCCCAGCTTTGTCTAGAATCGTTTTTGAATGCCACGGTTCTCATCGAGAGACTGGGCATTCCTGAACTGAACGTCACAACCCCTTCTCTTTATCAGTAATCCAAACACTACCACCTTGCTCTCACAGAAAACCATTAAATGAAGGACCCTACACATTAGCCGTCAAATCTTAACCAGGGCGTTAAAGGAAAGACAGTGCCTCCCTCACCGTCCTGTCTACCTGGAATACCAGCCCCATCACGGGCATGGGCTGCCCACCGTCGAGGACATCTTCAAACGGCTTTGCCTCAAGCAGGCAGCATCCATCATTAAGGACCCTCACCTTCCACAGCATGCCCGCATCTCATTGCTGCCATCATGGAGGAGGTACAGGTGGCTAAAACTTTTATTTGGAAACAGCTTTCTCCCCCTCTGCCATTAGATTTCAAAGTTCAAAATAAGTTTATTATCAAAGGACATACATGTCACCATAGATTGATTTTCTTGTGGGCATTCACAGTAAATACAAAGAAACACAATAGAATCAATGAAAGACCGCACACAGAAAAAGATGGACAGACAACTAACCAGACAAATATAAAAACAAGAAGCTACTCAAGCAATAATAATAATAAATAAATAAATAATAAATATTGAGAAAGTGAGATGAAGAGTCCTTGAAAGTGAGTCCATCAGTTGGGGAAATCATTTCAATGTTTGGGTGAGTAAAGTTGAGTGCAGTTATCCCCTCTGGTTCAAGAACCTCAAGGGTGAAGAGTAGTAACTGTTCCTGAACCTGGTGGTGTGGGTCCTGAGGTTCCTGTACATTCTTTCTGATGGCAGCAGCGAGAAGAGAGCATGTCCTGGTTGGTGGAGGTCCCTGACGATGGATGCTGCTTTCTTGGATATCGATTCGTGTAGACATGCTCAAGGGTGGAGATGGAATTTCCCCTGATGGACTACGCTGTATCCAGTACTTTTTGAGGCTTTTCCATTCAAGGGCATTGGTGTTTCCATACCAGGCCGTGATGCAACCAGTCAATAGACAATAGACAATAGACATGAGTAGGCAATTCGGCCCTTCTAGCTAGCACCGCCATTCACTGTGATTATGGCTGATCATACACAATCAGTACCCCGTTCCTGCCCTCTCCCCAATCCCTTGACCCTGCTATCTATAAGAGCTCTATCTAACTCTCTCTTGAATGCATCCAGAGACTTGGCCTCCACTGCCTTCTGGGGCAGAGCATTCCACATATCCACCACTCTCTGGGTGAAAAAGTTTTTCCACATCTCTGTTCTAAATGGCCTATCCCTTATTTTTAAACTGTGGCCTCTAGTTCTGGACTCACCCATCAGCGGGAACATGCTTCCTGCCTCCAGCGTGTCCAATCCCTTAATAATCTTATATGTTTCAATCATATCCCCTCTCATCCTTCTAAATTCCAGTGTATACAGGCCCAGTCGCTCCAATCTTTCAACATATGACAGTCCCGCCATTCCGGGAATTAACCTTGTGAACCTATGCTACACTCCCTCAATAGCAAGAATGTCCTTCCTCAAATTTGGAGACCAAAACACACAATACTCCAGGTGGGGTCTCACCAGGGCCCTGTACAGCTGCAGAAGGACCTCTTTACTCCTGTACTAAATTCCTCTTTTTATAAAGACCAGCATGCCATTAGCTTTCTTCACTGCCTGCAGTACCTGCATGCTTGCTTTCATTGACTGATGTACAAGAACACCTAGATCTCGTTGTACTTCCCCTTTTCCTAACGTGACTCCATTTAGATAGTAATCTGCCGCCTTGTTCTTGCCACCAAAGTGGATAACCTCACATTTATCCACATTAAACTGCATCTGCCATACATTTGCCCACTCACCCAAACTGTCCAATTCAGCCTGCACTCTCATAACATCCTCCTGACATTTCACACTGCCACCCAGCTTTGTGTCATCGGCAAATTTGCTGATGTTACTTTTAATCCTTTCATTTAAATCATTAATGTATATTGTAAACAGCTGTGGTCCCATCACCGAACCTTGCGGTACCCCACTAGTCACAGCCTGCCATTCCGAAAGGGACCCGTTAATCGCTACTCTTTGTTTTCTGTCAGCCAGCCAATTTTCAATCCATGTCAGTACTCTGCCCCCAATATCATGCGCCCTAATTGTGCCCACTAATCTTCTATGTGGGACTTTATCAAAAGCTTTCTGGAAGACCAGGTACATTACATTCACTAGCTCTCCCTTGTCCATTTTCATATTTACATCTTCGAAAAACTCCAGAAGATTAGTCAAGCATGATTTTCCCTTCGTAAATCCATGCTGACTCAGACTGATCCTTCTACTGCTATCCAAATGTGTCGTAATTTCATCTTTTATAATTGACTCCAGCATCTTTCCCACCACTGACGTCAGGCTAACTGGTCTATAATTCCCTGTTTTCTCTCTCCCTCCTTTCTTGAAAAGTGGGACAACATTAGCCACCCTCCAATCAGCAGGAACTGTTCCTGAATCTATAGAACATTGGAAAATGATTACCAATGCGTCCACGATTTCTAGAGCCACCTCTTTAAGTACCCTGGGATGCAGACCATCAGGTCCCGGGGTCTTATCATCCTTCAGACTCAACAGTCTATCCTTGCCTAATATAAATTTCCTTCAGTTCATCCTTTACCCTAGTTCCTTTGGCCACTATTACATCTGGGAGATTGTTTATGTCTTCTCTAGTGAAGACAGATCCAAAGTACCTGTTCAACTCATCTGCCATTTCCTTGTTCCCCATAATAAATTCACCTGTTCTGTCTTCAATGACCCAATTTTGGTCTTAACTATTTTTTTGCTATTCGCATACCGAAAGAAGCTTTTACTATCCTCCGTTATATTCTTGGCTAGTTTATCTTCGTGCCTCATTTTTTCTTGGCGTATTGCCTTTTTTGTTATCTTCTGTTGCTCTTTAAAAGCTTCCCAGTCCTCCGGTTTCCCGCTCATCTTTGCTATGTTATACTTCTCTTTTATTTTTATACTGCTCTTTACTTCCGTCGTCAGCCACGGCCGCCCCTTACTCCCCTTAGGATCTTTCTTCCCGTTTGGAATGAACCGATCCTGCACCTTCTGTATTATTCCCAGAAATACCTGCCATTGTTGTTCCACTGTCTTCCCTGCCAGGGTATTGTTCCATTGAACTTTGGCCAGCTCCTCCCTCATAGCTCCATAGTTCCCTTTGTTCAACTGTAATACTGACACATCCGATTTTCCCTTCTCCTTCTCAAATTGTAGGTTAAAACATATCATATTATGGTCACTACCTCCTAATGGTTCCTTTGCCGAGGTCCCTGATCAAATCCGGTTCATTGCACAACTCTAAATCTAGAATTGCCTTCTCCCTGGTAGGCTCCAGTACAAGCTGTTCTCAGAATCCATCTCGGAGACACTCCACAAACTCCCTTTCTTGGGGTCCAGTACCATTCTGATTCTCCCAGTCTACCTGCACGTTGAAATCCCCCATGACAACTGTATCATTATCTTTGCGACATGCCAATTTTAACTCTTCATTCAACTTACACCCTGCATCCAGACTGCTGTTTGGGGGCCTGTAGATAACTCCCATTAGGGTCTTTCTACCCTTTGAATTTCTCAGTTCTATCCATACTGACTCTACATCCCCTGTTTCTATGTCCCCCTTCGCAAGGGACCGAATATCATTCTTTAACAACATAGCCACCCCACCCTCTCTGCCAGTCAGTCTGTCCTTTCGATAAGATGTATATCCTTGAATATTCATTTCCCAGACCCTGTCCGCTTGAAGCCATGTCTCAGTTATTCCCACAACATCGTACTTGCCAAATTCCAACTACCTCCAACTGAGCCTCAAGCTCATTTACTTTATTCCTTATACTTTGTGCATTCATATATAATACTTTTAATTCGTTACTCCCCTCTCCTTTCATATCAATTGCTATTTCACTTGGCCATACTGTATAATCTCTTCTTGAGCTTTCTACTCCATTGATTCTGTTGTCCTTTTCAACTTTTCTTATTTTCACTTTCTCTTTAACTCCATCCTTATATTTCCAGTTCATCCCCTCCCCTTCCAGTCAATATGCTATCCAGCACACATATTTACAATAGAAGTTTCTCAAAGTTTTAGATGACTTATCAAATCTTCGCAAACTTCCAAGAAAGTAGAGAGCCTGCTGTACTTTCTTTGTAACTGCACTTATCCAGGACTGATCCTCTGAAATACTAACGCTGAGGAATTTCAAGTTGCTGACCCTCTCCACCGCCGACCCCCTGATGAGAAGTTGCCCACGTTAATAATCTGTCTGGTTTTCTTACGTAGTAAGGAGTGAATGGACAATGAACCCCTGAACAATACCTCACGTTTCTGCCCTCTTTTCCATAATACTTTTTTAATCTTATATCTGTATTTCTTATGATAATCAATAGGACATTTTCTGCATTACACAGTCCTGCTGCTGCAATACAACACGTTTCACAACTGATCGAATATGATGGCAGAATATAGTATTAGCGGCAAGACTCTTGGAAGTGTGGAGGATCAGAGGGATCCGAGTCCCTTTGGGGTCCGAGTCCATAGGACACTCAAAGCAGCTGCGTAGGTTGACTTTGTGGTTAAGAAGGCATACGGTGTATTGGCCTTCATCAATTGTGGAATTGAATTTAGGAGCCGAGAGATAATGTTGCAGCTATTTAGGACCCTGGTCAGACCCCACTTGGAGTACTGTGCTCAGTTCTGGTCGCCTCACTATGGGAAGGATGTGGAAGCCATAGAAAGGGTGCAGAGGAGACTTACAAGGATGTTGCCTGGATTGGGGAGCATGCCTTATGAAAACAGGTTGAGTGAACTTGGCCTTTTCTCCTTGGAGCGACAGAGGATGAGAGGTGACTTGATAGAGGTGTACAGGATAATGAGAGGCATTGATCATGTGGATAATCAGAGGCTTTTTCCCAGTTCAGAAATGGTTGCCACAAGAGGACACAGGTTTAAGGTGCTGGGGTGTAGGTACAGAGGAGATGTCAGGGGTAAGTTTAAAAAAAACACAGAGAGTGGTGAGTGCGTAGAATAAGCTGCCGGCAACAGTGGTGGAGACGGATACAATAGGGTCTTTTAAGAGATTCCTGAACAGGTACATGGAGCTCAGAAAAATAGAAGGATATGGGTAAGCCTAGTAATTTCTAAGGTAGGCACATGTTTGGCACAACTTTGAGGGCCGAAGGGCCTGTACTGTGCTGTAGCTTTTCTATGTTTCTATGTTAACTGATCTCCTTAAGACACAGGAGCAGAATTGGGCCATTCAGACCATCGAGTCTGCTCTGCCATTCCATCATGGCTGATCCCGGATCCCTGTCCACACCTGCCTTCTCGCCATATCCTTTGATGCTCTGAATGATCAGGAAACGATCAACTTGGCTCTGTGTAATGTATCAGAATCCACCCCATCCCAGGTAGTATTCTCCACACACCCAACACTCTTCGTGTCTGTGTGTAATGTATCCACTTCTATCCCCACCCCGGGCAGCGTTCTCCACACATCCAGCGCTCTCTTTCCGTTCTCTCACCCTGCTTGGATTTTCTCTGCTCTCTGGGAAAATTAGTTTCTGCAGAACCTCCAGCAGCACAAATGTGCAGGAGGAACCGTCAATGTCAGTGATGGAGGGGGATGGACAGTTAACCTTTCAGTCCTGCTGGAGATTCTCAACCGGAAACATTGACTGTCCATCTTCTTCTCCCCATGGACCTGCTGAGTCCTGCCAGCATTTTATGTGTGTGTTGCTTCGGATTTGCAGCATCTGCAGACTCTCTTGTGTTTCCACTTTACTCCTGCCCTTTCCTCTCTGACTGCCTGCGCTGGAAGCCTGTTTTCTGTTCGCACGTTTAAGCGTCTTTCAGACTGAATAACATATACACAAAGTACTTATCGTACAAACGATGCGGCTCAAAGTGCTTTACAATGCAAAAATACAGACATCAGTATAAAAGACATTAGTAAATGCAAATCGTTACTATTTTAGTTGAATCTAAGGTTAAATAAATAGGCTTTGAGCTCAGTGTTGAGCACCTTCACTCTGTCCGCCACAGAAAGCAGGATTTCCCAGTGGACACCCATTTCAATTCCACTTCCCCTTCCCATTCCAACATGTCAGTCCATGGCCTCCTGTTCTGGCACGATGAGGCCACACTCAGGTTGGAGGAGCAACACCTCATATTCCGTCTGGATAGCCTCTAACCTGATGGTATGAACGTCGATGTCTTGATTTCAGGTAATGGCCAACACTCATTTCATAAAAACTTAAGAAATAGGAGCAGGAGTCGGCCATCCTGCCCATCGAACCTGCCCCACCAGTCAATAAGATCATGGCTGATCTGTCCGTAAACTCAGCTCCATCTACCTGCTATTTTCGCCATAGTCCTCAATTCCCCTACTATGTAAAAATCTATCTAACTGTATCTTAAATATATTTAATGAAGAAGCCTCGACTGCTTCCCTGGGCAGAGAATTCCACAGATTCACCACTGTCTGTCTCCTCATCTCCGTCCTAAATCTTCTCCCCTGAATCTTGAGGCAATGTCCCCTAGTTCTAGTCTCACCTACCGATGGAAACAACTTTCCTACTTCTATCTTACCTATCCCTTTCAAAAGTGTATGTTTCTATAAGATCCCGTCTCGTTCTTTTCAATTCCAGAGACTATAGTCCCAGACGACTCAAACTCTCCTCATAAGTTAACCCCTTCATCCCTGGAATCAAGCTGGTGAACCTCCTCTGCATTGCAGAGGTTGGGTCGGGTTACGGTGGCACTCAAGTGCAGACCAATGAATGCTCTTTTACCAGGATTTATTAGGGAGCTCAAGGGCAACAGTCTTTCAAAAACAGGAGGCAAGCACGAATCGGAAATGGCAGGCGGAGGTCTTACCCAGGAAAGGCAGTCCGGCGAGGGCAGACGATCCAGAGCGCACAGGCAAAAATCAGATCCCAGAACAGGCAAAACACAGAATCAGGCCAAATCAGTTGGCAGCGGTCGCAATGACAGGCTAGGACGAACTGGCAGAGAATGCGAGTCAAGGCAGGGTTTAAATGGGCCGGATAATGAGTGAAAATAGAAACAGGTCAGTGCTAGTGAGGAGACAAGCGGGTAATTGGAGAAAGTCCAATAAGGAAAGGAGCTGTGCCAAAATCCACATGGCCAGGTGAAAGGAAGCAGAAGCTAAAGGCTGTTGTGGTCCAGAGCTACCAGCAGAGGCCCTTCAACCCAGTGTTCAGGCCGGATCCTTAACAGTAACCCCCCCCCCCCACCCACTTGGGTGTCTCCAGACGCCCTTCTTGCCGGTACGGGATGGCTCCTATGAAAGTCCCTAATGAGAGAGGGATCCAGGATATCCCGAGCAACTTTCTTCGGGGCCATAGCCCTCCCAATCAACGAGGTATTGCAGTCCACGACCCCTGTGTCGAACGTCCAATAATCTAGCACAGTAAAGGTCTCTGAGCCATCGAAGAGACGGGGAGGGGGAGGGGGCTTAGGGGCGGGCCAGAGGGGCTGCAGACGAAGGGAATCCTTGAAACATGGAATGTAGGATGGATCCTGCGAAGGGTAGGGGGTAGCTTTAGACGCGCCGCCGAAGGGCTGATCACCTTGGTGATGGGGAAAGATTCAATGTAGCGTGGCGCCAGCTTGCGGGAGTCCACCTTTAAGGGGATATCCCGCGGGGATAACCACACCTTCTGACCCTGGCGGTAACGGGGGGGGGGGGGGGCCTCGATGCGGTGACGGTCTGCTTGCTGCTTCATTCTGGCTGTAGACTGAAGCAGTGCCTCTCGGGCTCGCCTCCATGTCCGCGAACACCTCTGGACAAACGCTTCGGCTGAGGGAACGCCCACTTCCTCCTCCTGAGGAGCGAATAAGGGGGTTGATAGCCAAGACAGCACTGGAACGGTGACAGACCTGATGATGAAGTAGAAGGCATTGAATTGATGGCGTACTCGACCCAGGGAAGTTGCCGACTCCAAGAGGAAGACTCCCGAGAAGTCACACAACGGAGCATCACCTCCGTCTGCTGATTAGCCCGCTCGGTCTGGCCATTTCTCTGTGATGAAACCCAGATGAGAGGTTAACCCTGATCGAGTAGTTTGCAAAAGGCCTTCCAAAAGTGGGAGGTAAATTGTGAACCTCTGTCAGACACCACTTCAACGGGAAGACCGTGAATACGGAAAACATGCTGAATCACCAGGTCGGCAGTCTCCTTGGCCGATGGCAGCCTGGGAAGGGGCACTAAGTGGACCGATTTGGAAAAACGATCCACTAAGGTAAGAATGGTGGTGTTACCGTCAGACGGGGTGGGGGGGGAGGGAGACCAGTGACAAAGTCCAGTGCAATGTGTGATCAAGGCCTTCGAGGAACAGGCAGGGATTGCAGGAGACCAGCAGGAGGTCTTGTTCTGTGCACAGACTGGGCAGGCAGAAATGAAGCTCTTGACACCCTTCCTCAGGGATGGCCACCAAAATCTTCATCTGATGAAGGCCGCCGTGCGTCCGATGCCAGGGTGACATGCCAGTCTGGAGGTGTGTCCCCACTGGAGAACCTGGGAGCGGACAGACTGGGGAACATACAATACGTTAGCGGGACACGCACCAGGAACAGACTCACCCTGCTGGGCCGACCGGACCAAAGATCCAATCTCCCACAGTGCTGCGGCGACCAGACATTGCTTGGGGAGAACGGTCGTAACCTCGGGTGCCTCGTCGGTTGTGGGAAACTGCCTGGAGAGCGCGTCAGGCTTGCCGTACCTAGAGCCAGGGCGGTAGGCCAGGGTGAATCTAAAACGGGCAAAGAACAGGGACCACCGAGCCTGGCGGGTGTTGAGGCTTTTGGTTGAACGGATATATTCCAGGTTCTTGTGATCCGTCCAGACTAGAAAAGGGGTAGTCGTTCCCTCAGGCCAACGCCGCCATTCCTCAAGAGCAAGTTTAACAGCCGATGTCATATTTGCGCTCTGCGGGCGAAAACGTGTGGGGGAAAAAAGAGCACGGGTGTAGCGTGTCGTCCTCTGCCGAACGCTGTGACAGTATAGCCTCTACTCCTACATCAGAGGCATCAGTCTCTACAATTAACTGCCCGGTAGGATCGGCCTGAAGGAGAATAGGTGCCGTGGTGAAACGAGTCTTTAGATCAGAAAAGGCTTTCTCAGCCCCTGGATTCCAGGCGAACTTCGACTTGGCGGAGGTCAGGGCGGCCACGATGCTGAAGTTTCGAATGAATCGGCGATAGAAGTTGGCAATCCCAAGAAAGCGTTGGACATCTCGTGGAGAGGAGAGGCGGGTTGTGGCCGCCCCTCCACCGCCTTGATCTTCTGAGGGTCCCATCTGCATCTTTCCAGCGCTGATCACATATCCCAGAAACGAAGTTGAACTCCGGTGAAACTCACACTCCTCCGCCTTTACAAATAACTGGTTCTCCAGGAGTCGTTGGAGCACCCGGCGGACGTGCTGGTTGTGTTCAGAGAGGGACCTAGAACATATCAGAATGTCATCCAGGTACACAAACACAAAATGGTTCAGCATGTCTCTGAGGACGTCATTCACCAGGGATTGACACAGCAGGACCATTGGAAAGTCCGAAAGGCATCACCAAATATTCATAGTGCCCAGATGGCGTATTGAACGCGGTCTTCCACTCATCCCCCTCCCTTATGCGGACCAGATGGTAAGCGTTGCGGAGGTCGAGCTCGGAGAAGATAGACGCACCCTGGAGCAATTCAAATGCAGATGACATAAGAGGAAGAGGATAGCGGTTCTTAACGGTGACCTCACTGAGACCTCTATAGTCCACTGAAGGATGCAGGGACCCGTCCTTCTTGGTGACAAAGAAGAACCCTAACCCTAAACCTCACCCTAACCCTAACCCTAACCCTAACCCTAAACCTAACCCTAACCCTAACCCTAACCCTAACCCTAACCCTCTATAGTCCACTGAAGGATGCAGGGACCCGTCCTTCTTGGTGACAAAGAAAAACCCTAACCCTAACCCTAACCCTAACCCTAACCCTCTATAGTCCACTGAAGGACGCAGGGTCCCGTCCTTCTTGGCGACAAAGAAGAACCCTGCGCCCGCTGGGAGGAAGAGGGGCGGATAATTCCTGCAGCCAAGGCCTCCTGGATGTACTTGTCCATCGCCGCCCTTTCAGGGGGAGACCGGGAATACAGACGGCCCCTAGGTGGCGAGGTTCCCGGAAGGAGATCTATAGCGCAATCATAGGGGTGATGGAGGGGTAGGTGGTGGCCCGAGTCTTGCTGAATACCAGCTTTAGGTCCCGATATTCTGGGGGTACAGAGGACAAAACGGGAAACTCTTCTGTAGGACTTGGAGTAGCATGTGCAACACGCAGACGATGATTTAGGCAGAAGGGACTCCAGCTTAACACTCTGTTATTAGACCAATCAATGTGTGGACCGTGCAGAGCTAGCCATGGGTGGCCGAACACAACTTCAGCTTTGGGGGAATCTATTACATGAAAAGCAATGCTCTCCAGGTGATCGCCAGAAATGAGGAGACTCACCGGAGCTGTAGAGTGGGTAATCAAGGCCATTTTCACCCTGGTTAGGCCGCTGGCCTCCAGGGGTTGCTTTAGGCGGGAGAGTGGCATCCCGAGATTGGCCGCTAAACTGGAACCGATAAAGTTTCCCTCAGCCCCGGAGTCGATGAAAACTGAAACAGTGTGTCTCCTCCCTTCAGCCAATATAAAAGCAGGTAGCAGGGTTCGAGTGGCGGGGAACCGGGGGAAGGAAGGACTGCTCACCGGTAGTCCCCTCTTTACGAGCGAGCGTTGGCTTACAGGACAACTGGATACATACTGAACAATCTGACAACAATACAGACAGGAGTTGGTACTGACTCTCCTCCTTCTTTCCGAAGGAGACGGATGGGCACGATCAATCTGCATGAGCTCCGTTGGGCTGGACGTGGGTGACTGAGGACTCGGGGAAGATGTCAGACGCCTGCCGGTGATTCTTCGTGACCCGCGGATATCACGCTCCCACTGACGCTGTTTTATGCGGCTGTCAATCTTAATGGCCAAATCGACCAGCTCTTGGAAGCCAGCAGGCAGGTCGTGGGCGGCTAGTTCATTCTTAATCTCTTCGCTCAGCCCATAGAGGAACACGTCAGATTGGGCCACCGAATCCCTGTTGGTAGTGGCGGCTAGTGTGCGGAACTGAATGGCGACGTCCGAAACAGAGCAGTTACCGTGACGAATCCGCAACATCTCCCTCGCTGCCTCTCACCCCTGCTGGGAACGGTCAAAGACTCTTCTCATCTCCTCACAAAAGTCCTTAAACGTGAGGCAAAAAGGGGCTCCGCTGTCCCACACAGCCGTACCCCACTGTCTTGCTCTTCCTGACAGCAGCGTGATCACATAAGCGATACGGGATCGATCAGTGGGGAAGGTAGCGGGCTGCAGCTCGAAAACCAGCGAGACTGGAAGGATCTGCGGGTGCCTGGTTCACCATTGTAAAGTTCAGGTGGAGGTAAAAGGGGCTCTCGGGCTGGTAGGGTTGGAGTCTGTGGGGCTGATGGAGCCGCAACAGAAGGCGGGTTAGAGCTCAGCGCCAGCTGAATCTGCTGTAGCTGGGAGGCCACGCTGGCCAGAGAGGCGGAGAAGGCTTCCATCGACTGGTTGATAGAGGCAAACTGTGCTTCATGTCTCCCTAACAACACGCCCTGTCGGGAGAGGGCCTCACACACCTGGTTGGGGTCTGCTGAGTGTGTAAAGGCCAGTTCGTTCTGTCAGGTTGGGTCGGGTTACGGTGGCACTCAAGTGCAGACCAATGAATGCTCTTTTACCAGGATTTATTAGGGAGCTCAAGGGCAACAGTCTTTCAAAAACAGGAGGCAAGCACGAATCGGAAATGGCAGGCGGAGGTCTTACCCAGGAAAGGCAGTCCGGCGAGGGCAGACGATCCAGAGCGCACAGGCAAAAATCAGATCCCAGAACAGGCAAAACACAGAATCAGGCCAAATCAGTTGGCAGCGGTCGCAATGACAGGCCAGGACGAACTGGCAGAGAATGCGAGTCAAGGCAGGGTTTAAATGGACGGGTAACGAGTGAAAATAGAATCAGGTGGGTGTAAGTGAGGAGACAAGCGGGTAATTGGAGAAAGTCCAAAAAGGAAAGGGGCTGGGCCATAACCCACATGGCCAGGTGAAAGGAAGCAGAAATTAAAGGCTGTCGTGGTCCAGAGCTACCAGCAGAGGTCCTTCGACCCAGCGTTCAGGCCGGATCCTTAACAGTAACCCCCTTGAGAGCTAGTATCTCCTTCCTCAATTATGGAGACTAGAACTGCACGCAGTACTCCAGGTGCGGTCTCACCATCACCCTGTATAGTTGCAGCATGACCTCCCTGCTCTTGAATTCAATCCCTCTAGCAATGAACGCCAACATTCCGTTTGCCTTCTTAATAACCTGTTGTACCTGCAAATCAACTTTTGTGATTCATGAACAAGCACTCCTAAGTCCCTCTGCACAACAGCATGCTGCAATCTTTCATCATTTAAATAATAATCTGCTCTTCTATTATTCCTTCCAAAGTGGATGATCTCGCATTTACCAACGTGGTATTCCATCTGCCAGACCTTGGCCCACTCACTTAATCTATCTATATCCCTCTGCAGACTCTCCACAACCTCTGTACAATTTGCTTTTCCACTCAGTTTAGTGTCATCAACCAGTTTTGCTACACTACACTCAGATCCCTCTTCCAAATCATCAATGTAAATGGTAAACAGCTGCGGGCCCAGCACCGACCCCTGCAGCACCCCACTCACCACTGACTGCCAATCAGAGAAACACCCAACTCTCTGCCTTCTAGTCAACCTACGTTGACTTTAGCCACCCTCTTCCGCTTCATATTTTATAAAAACTTTTGCTATCTGTTTTCATATTTTGTGCAAATTTACTTTCATACTCCATCTTCCCTTTCCATATTTCCTTTATCATTTCAATTTCTCCCTCTCACCTTATCTCCTTACCTGTCCATCACCTCCCTCTGGTGCTCTTCCCCCTTTTCTTTCTTCCATGGTTGTTTGTCCTCTCCTATCAGATTCCCCTTTCTCCAGCCCTTTATCTCTTTCACCAGTCAACTTCCCAGCTCTTTATGTCACCCTCTCCCCTCTCCCTGCTTCACCTATCATCTGCCACCTTGTACTTCTTCTTCCCCCATCTTTTTTTTAAACTTCTCTTTATTGCTTTTACAGAATGAAAAGACATTAGATCATCCATAGGTTTAAAAGTACAACAAAGTTAAAGAAAAGGAAATAAACAAAATACCTATGAAATCAAAAGAAAATAAACACACACAAAAAAGGCAAATACCCCACCATTAAAGAAAGTAGTCAATTCAGTTTGTTACTTTCAACATCATAAATATTGTTCTCCAGAAACTTGTGGAAAATGTCCCAAATATCCCAAAATATGCTAAGTTTGTTTTTTTTTGTGATGTAGCTTATCTTCTCGAGAGCAAGATAAGAAGTCATTCCTTTCATCCATTGTGAGAGTCCACTGGATGTTGGTTTCTTCCATGAATGGACTATGCAGTGTTTGGCTTCCAAAAAAAAACCAAAAACAAATATTAAGCAGTCACCTTACATTGTTACAGGTTACAAAGTCCGTTAGATAAATGTTCAGAATACATAATTTATGATCAAGGGTCACCGTTTTCCAAATAATCTGACCAAATCCAGCACCTTCTTCCAGAAGCAGATTATCTGGGGGCACTCCCACATACAATGGAATAGAGACCCGTTTTGATGGTTACATTTAATGATTGTGTCTGGAATGTTGGGGTTAAAGTGATGAAACATGACTGGAATAATGTATTGTCTGGTTATCCATTTGTATCGTTTGTAATATACATAAATGATCTGGATGATGGGGTGGTAAATTGGATTAGTAAGTATGCGATGATATTAAGGTAGGAGGTGTTGTGGATAATGAGGTGGGTTTTCAAAGCTTGCAGGGAGATTTATGCCGGTTAGAAGAATGCGATGAATGTTGGCAGATGGAGTTTAATGCTGAGAAGTGTGAGGTTCTACATTTTGACAGGAATAATCCAAATAGAACATACAGGGTAAATGGTAGGGCATTGAGGAATGCAGTGGAACAGAGAGATCTAGGAATAACAGTGCATAGTTCCCTGAAGGTGGAGTCTCATGTAGATAGGGTGGTGAAGAAGGCTGGCCTTTATAAATCAAAGCATTGAGTACAGAAGTTGGGATGTAATGTTAAAATTGTACAAGGCATTGGTAAGGCCAAATTTGGAATATTGTGTACAGTTCTGGTCACCGAATTATAGGAAAGATATCAATAAATTAGAGAGAGTGCAGAGACGATTTACTAGGATGTTACCTGGGTTTCAGCACTTAAGTTACAGAGAAAGGTTGAACAAGTTAGGTCTCTATTCATTGGAGCGTAGAAGGTTGAGGGGGGATTTGATCGAGGTATTTAAAATTTTGAGAGGGATAGATAGAGTTGACGTGAACAGGCTGTTTCCATTGAGAGTAGGGGAGATTCAAACGAGAAGACATGATTTGAGAGTTAGGGGGCAGAAGTTTAAGGGAAACATGAGGGGATATTTCTTTACTCAGAGAGTGATAGCTGTGTGGAATGAGCTTCCTGTAGAAGTAGTAGAGGCCAGTTCAGTTGTGTCATTTAAGGTAAAATTGGATAGGTATATGGACAGGAAAGGAGTGGAGGGTTATGGGCTGAGTGCGGGTAGGTGGGACTAGGTGAGATTAAGAATTCGGCACGGACTAGGAGAGCCGAGATGGCCTGTTTCCGTGCTGTGATTGTTATATGGTTATAATAAAGAATGAGTGTTCAGTGATTGGGTTTGAACTAAGGACCAAGTTTCTGATCACTCTTTTTCTGACAGATTCTCTCGCATATCTGGTCTCCATGCTTGTAGTATGTTGTTCGATGACTCTGTATTTACTTGCAAACAAATTGTATGATACAGACACATGACCCCTCGCTTCAGATAATTTCAGAGTGATGTCTTCTAGGGTAGATAAAGGAGGGAGCTGCAAAATGTTGCCTTGCCTGGACATAATAAAATTTCGCAACTGAAGGTATTTAAAAAGTGTTTTATTGGAATTCCACATGTGGCCTTGAGTTCTTCAAATGACATAAATGTGTCGCCCTTCTAAAGATCAGACACCTTAGCTGTGCCTCGGGTCGACCAAGTTTTAAAGCCGGGGTCTGCTCTGCCAGGCTGGAAGCTATCTTTACCAAAGATAGGAGTAAGCTGGGATAACTGTGATGCCTCTCCCAAATACACAAGAGCATCATGCCAAACCATTTTTGTATTTTTAAGAAGTGGTTTTTAGTTTGTTTGACCAGTTTTTTTTCCTTATCTGCCGAATACATATGCAGTTCTAGAGGGATATTGATTGACTGGGATTCCATTGCGACCCGAGCAGGGGAGTGATCCTTAACAAAGTAGAACAGTCCTGTTCGAATTTGGGCCGCCCAGATATACCGTATAAGATTTGGTAGCTGTATGCCGTCTCTATCATGCGGCAGGTATAACAGGGAAAGCCTGAGTCTTTGGACGTCTATTATTCCAGATAAAGTTAGAAAAAAAATTCTTTAGTAAATAAAAGAAAGATGATGGAGGAGAAACTGGGATTGATTGGAAAAGGTACAGGAACTTCGGTAAAATTGACATTTTTAGAATGCGTATGTGTCCAATCAAAGATATGGGCAATGTCGTCCATCTGTTCATAAGTTGAATAACGGAGTCTGTGAGAGGGTTATAATTAGTTGGGATAATTTTATCAATAGTAGGAGTAATTTTAACACCCAAATAAGTTAAACCCTGTTCTGACACCATAAGCGGAGTTTGAAGACGGGGATTGAGTCTCTCATCTTTATCCATGAATAATATTGCAGATTTGTTGCTGTTTATTTTATAGCCTGCAAAAGTACCAAAAGTACTTATCAGGTCAACTAAGGCAGGTAATGTTTGTTTCAAGTTGGAGCAAAACAAAATACGTCATCCGCTTACAGGGCTATGCAATGTTCAATATCTCCTATAGTTATTCCTGCTATGTTAGCCTGTTTTCGAATTGCCACAGCAAATGGCTCAATGGCCAGGATAAACAGGAGGGGAGATAGGGGACAGCCCCATCTTGTTCCCCATTGGAGTTTAAAAGGTGCCGAACAAAGCCCATTAGTTAACATTTCAGCCTGTGAGTTAGAATAAAGAAGCTGTATCCACATTAGAAGTTTTCCCCCTGTACCAAATCTTTCTAAAACTTGAAATAGATACTGCCACTCCACAGTGTAGAAGGCTTTCTCGGCATTCCAATTATCGAATTGTGTTATCAGAGCTTCCAGACTTTTCATAAAGTATATTAAGCACTCTTCGAATGTTGTGGGAGCCCTGCCTTCCCTTTACAAATCACTTTTGGCCAGGCTAGACCATTTTTGGCAAGAGTGGCTCCAGCCTCCTAGCTAATACCTTACAGAGAATTTTGAGATCATTGTTCAGAAGTGAGATTGGCCTATAAGATCCTCAAAGGGACAGTGGTTTTCCAGGTTTTAACAGTAGTGTAATTGCTGCCATATTAAGTGGGGGGGGGGAATCCAGTGTCAAATGACTCCTGATACATACCAAGCAGAGGTGGTATTAGTTTACTCTTAAAGAATTTATATATTTCAATCGGAATTCCATCAGGTCCAGGGCTTTTCCCTCCTTTCATGTCAGTTACAGCTTTAGGCAATTCTTTAGCCTCTAAGTTAAACTCCAACGAGGTCAAGAACGTTTCATCCAGTGGTGTAAATTCTAACAAGTCGAGAAATTCCTTTTGTATTTGTGGAGCTGAATCTGAATAACCTGAGTTATACAGATTTTCGTAAAATCACAAAAAGATATTGTTTATTTCTTTTGGGTCGGCAGTTGTCATCCACTCATCGGAATATATGAAGTGAAGTTTATTGCCCTTTCTGTTTGTATCTGTCTGATATAACCATATAACCATTACAGCACGGAAACGGGCCATCTCGGCCCTTCTAATCCATGCTGAATGCTTCCTCACACCTAGTCCCACTGGCCCACACTCAGCCCATAACCCTCCATTCCTTTCCTGTCCATATACCTATCCAATTTTACTTTAAATGACAATATCGAACCTGCCTCTACCACTTCTACTGGGAGCTCATTCATCCAGCCACCACTCTCTGACTAAAGAAATTCACCCTCGTGTAACCCCTAAACTTTTTCACTCTAACTCTCAACTCATGCCCTCTTGTTTGAATCTCCCCTACTTTCAATGGAAAAAGCCTATCCACGTCAACTCTATCTATCCCCCTCATAATTTTAAATACCTCTATCAAGTCCCCCCTCAACCTTCTACGCTCCAAAGAATAAAGACCTAACTTGTTCAATCTTTCCCTGTAACTTAGGTGTTGAAACGCAGGTAACATTCTAGTAAATCTTCTCTGTACTCTCTCTATTTTGTTGACATCTTTCTTATAATTCAGTGACCTGAACTGTACACAATACTCCAAATTCGGCCTTACCGATGCCTTGTACAATTTTAACCTTACATTACAACTCCTATGCTCAATGCTCAGATTTATCAAGGCCAGGATTTTACTCGCCTTTCAACCCTGCTTCAGTCTCAACAAACATTTTGTTGCCTTGCTAATGGACAATACGTTATATTTAGCGCTCAGTTTATTAAGTTCTGCAAATAACCGCTGAGAGGGATTTTGAAGTATTTCCAATTCAGTCTCTTTTATTCTTTTTACAGGCTGTTCTATTTCCAATTTAAAAGAGTTATGTTTCAAGCCGGTAAAGCTGATCATCTGACCTCTTAGAAAGGCTTTAAAGGCTTCCCACCTTACAGGAGCACATATCTGGTCCGCACTATTTCCAAAATAGTAGTCTACCTGTTCTCCAATAAACTCTATAAGTTCTGGATCCCTAAGCCAAATCGTCTGAAGCCGCCATCTTGGGGAGTAATGTAAAGCAATAGGCAGGTTCAAAGTAAATGAAATTTGGGCGTGATCTGAAATTATTATGCTATCGTACCAGCAGTTTATAATTGTGGATATTAAAGCAGCTGAAACTAAGTAATAATCAATTTTGGAAAAGGGCTGGCAAGTGCTAGAATAGCAGGAAAAAGTTAGTTTATCCGGGTACCTCCTTCTCCACACATCAATTAAATTCAAGTCTTTAGCACATTGCAATAACTCTTTTCTTGTCTGATGGTGAGAGGTATCTTTCCCATTAGATCTGTCTAGTTCACGTTGAAGTGCACAATTAAAATCAGCACGAAAAACAAGATGGCCCGGCAGAGCAGCTGATGATAAAAGCAGATATCTGAAAAGAGCTGGATTGTCCCATACACATTAACCAAATTAAACCTGATTGCAAAGATTTCGCATTGAATAATAAGGTATCTGCCAGATTGGTCTTCAGCAACATTAACAAGTTGGAAAGGCACCGACTTATGCATAAGGGTAAATACCACCCCCCACCCCACCCCCGTGAATGTGAGCTGAAGGAAATTGAAGAAACCTGTCCCGACATCTCCTCCTTACTCTAACTATATTAGATGAAGGCATTGAGAATAACATCAGCAAATTTGCTGATGATACTAAGCTGGGTGGCAGTGTGACATGTGATGAGGATGTTAGGAGAATTCAGGGTGACTTGGATAAGCTGAGTGAGTGGGCAGATACTTGGCAGATGACGTTTAATGTGAATAAGTGTGAGGTTATCCACTTTGGGAGTAAGAACAGGAAGGCAGATTATTATCTGAACGGAGTAGAGTTAGGTAAGGGAGAAATACAAAGAGATCTAGGAGTCCTTTTTCATCAGTCACTGAAGGTGACTGAGCAAGTGCAGCAGGCAGTGAAGAAGGCTTTATTACAAAGGGAATTAAGTACAAGAGCAAGGAAATCCTTTTGCATTTGTACAGGGCCCTGGTGAGACCACACCTGGAGTATTGTGTACAGTTTTGGTCTCCAGGGTTAAGGAAGGACATCCTGGCTGTAGAGGAAGTGCAGCGTAGATTAACAAGGTTAATTCCTGGGATGTCCAGACTGTCTTACACAGAGAGGTTAGAGAGACTGGGCTTGTACACGCTGGAATTAAGGAGATTGAGAGGGGATCTGATTGCAACATATAGGATTATTAAGGGATTGGACAAGATAGAGGCAGGAAATATGTTCCAGATGCTGGGAGACTCCAGTACCAGAGGGCATGGTTTAAGAATAAGGGGTAGGTCATTTAGGACAGAGTTAAGGAAAAGTTTCTTCTCCCAGAGAGTTGTGGGGGTGTGGAATGCACTGCTCAGAAGGCAGTGGAGGCCAATTATCTGAATGCTTTCAAGAAGGAGCTAGATAGGTATCTTGTGGATAGAGGAATCAAGGGGTATGGGGACAAGGCAGGAACAGGGTATTTATAGTAGATGATCAGCCATGATCTCAGAATGGCGATGCAGGCTCGAAGGGCCGAATGGTCTACTTCTGCACCAATTGCCTATTGTCTATTGTCTATATATCCTCAGGGGTTAAATGGGTCTCCTGTAGAAATACTATTTCGGCTTTTAACTTTCTTATCCTACTCATGATTTGCTTTAACTTGACAAGTTTATTTAATCCTCTTACATTCCAAGAGGCAAACGGAAGTTCGCAGGACACAGGCTGTTAGTTATAATTTCAATCACGTTGAGCTGAATTGAATCAGAATGACTGCTAACTGGGTTTACAACAGAACAGAAAAAGATGAGGAAAAAACCAGTAAATAGTAACTAGAATATTTGAAACATAACTAAGTGTACTTCCTGAACTGAAATACACCCACACACCCCACGATAAACACCTCCTGACGGCCCCGAAAGTGAGTCTAATTCTGGAGCTTAACTGGTCCTCCCGCGCCGTCGTCATGGTGACGAACAGCATGGCCAACAGCCAGAACAGAGCTCCAACGTGATCAGCAGTAGAGAATATTTCAACCAAATTATACCAAGAGTCTATCAAATTTACCCTGGTCGCAGTCACAGTGCCATTGAGGATACTGAGAGCCGATGCAAATTCGTTAGCATAAACAACGCAGAGGGTGACACACCGCTAACGTTCTTTGGCTTTCATTTATGTCCCTTCGGCGCTATGAACATACCTGTTCAAGCAAAAGTTTAAAGCTTGCCCGCAGCCTCCAAGTTGTAGTCCTTCAGCTCCTGCACAAACTTCTCCGCTGCCGGTGCACTGTCTGAAGTGTGGCGTTTTCTTTCGTAGGTTACCAGCAGTTTAGCAGGGTGAATTGTGCAATACCGTAGGTCCGGGTTGGAGAGGGAGGCTAACCCTTTCTTCACTGGATCAAAAATTTTCCTTCGCCTGGGGAGTTCGGCGGAGACGTCGAGGGAAAACATGACTCTCTGATGTATCGAAAAGTACAGGTTCTTTCAGCCTGCATAACCCGGGTCTTGTCCGCGTAGTTTAGGAACTTCATTATCACTACCCTGAGTCGCTTAGCCGACTGTGTTTCAACTTCGATAGCCCTGCCAACTCTGTGCGCTCTCTCAATCAGCAGGGGCCCAGGGAAGTTTTCAGCACCAAGCACCTCGGGGATCCAATTTCCCAAAAAATAAGACCATATCAGCCCCTTCCACCCTCTCCGGCAGACACAACGGGCGAAGGTTAGAACGGCTGCTACGATTTTCCAAGTTGTCCACTTTTAACACTAACGCCTCCATAGCTGCTTTCATGGTTGTATTCTGATTACGCAGAGAGGCGATGGGATCTTGATTAGTGCTAATTCTATCTTCGGCTTCTGTAATACGCACTGTGACAGCTTTCAGATCAGCTTGTACTCCATGTATAGCCGTTTAGTAGCCCGTCAAATCTCGGCACAAAGTCATCTTTCATTGTTGGAATAGCGTTTAGGATTTGGTTTGGGCCAGCTGCCGTGTTGTCGTCTGTTGCCTCTTCTTCAACAGCATTGTCGTTAGCTTGCACCGTGTGGTCTAATTTCGAAGACTTTTGCGTCTGCTTTGTTGATTTCGATGGCATTTAGGCTATCAATCAGTTTCCGATCAGACGAACTGGAGATGTTCAGGTAACTCAAGGTTGTTTGGTTGCGTAATTTCAAAACATTTCGGTGGAGCTCCGACACACTTCTGCACAGCACCGCGCCGTAACACCTTCTTGCTCTCATTTCTTCGCCCTTCCTTTCCAATCGGCCCGAAACATCGACTGTTTATTCCTCTCCATAGATGCTGCCTGAACCGCTGAGCCCCACCAGCATTCAATGTGTGTTGTTCCAGGTTTAGAGCTGATGTTTGAAGATGTTAACCCAGTCTGCATCACTTATTGCTTTAGGTACTGAATTCCATGGGTTAAGGAACTCAAGAACTCGATCCTCCTTTACACTAAATACAGGGACAATACAGGCCCTTCGGCCCACAATGTGGTGGCGAAATCTTAACCCACTCCAAGATCAATTTAACCCTTCCCTCCCACGTAGCCCTCAATGTTTCCATCATCTACGTGTCTAAGAGTCTCTTAAATGTCCATAATGTATCTACCTCTAACACCACACCTAACAGGGTGTTCCACACACCCATCACCCTCTGTGTAAACAACCTATCTCTAACATCCCTCCCTGTACTTCCATCCAATCACCTTGAATTTCCACCCCCTCGTATCAGCCATTTCCAATCTGGAAAAAAAGTCTCTGTTTGTCCATTGGATCCATGCCTCTTATCATCGTGTATGCCTCTATCAAGTCAAGTCTCATTCTCCTTCAGTCCAGAGAGAAAAGCCCGAGCTCACTCAACCTCTCCTCACCAGGCAGCATCCTGGTGAATCTCCTCTGCACCCTCTCTAATCCAGACAGCAACCTGGTGAATCTCCTCTGCACCCTCTCTAATCCAGGCAGCATCCTGGTGAATCTCCTCTGCACCCTCTCTAATCCAGACAGCATCCTGGTGAATCTCCTTTGCACCCTCTCTAATCCAGGCAGCATCCTGGTGAATCTCCTCTGCACCCTCTCTAATCTAGACAGCATCCTGGTGAATCTCCTCTGCATTCTCTCTAATACAGGCAGCATCCTGGTGAATCTCCTCTGCACCCTCTCTAATCCAGACAGCATCCTGGTGAATCTCCTCTGCACCCTCTCTAATCCAGACAGCATCCTGGTGAATCTCCTCTGCACCCTCTCTAATCCAGGCAGCATCCTGGTGAATCTCCTCTGCACCCTCTCTAATCCAGACAGCATCCTGGTGAATCTCCTCTGCACCCTCTCTAATCCAGGCAGCATCCTGGTGAATCTCCTCTGCACCCTCTCTAATCCAGACAGCATCCTGGTGAATCTCCTCTGCACCCTCTCTAATCCAGGCAGCATCCTGGTGAATCTCCTCTGCACCCTCTCTAATCCAGGCAGCATCCTGATAAATCTCCTCTGCACCCTCTCTAATCCAGACAGCATCCTGGTGAATCTCCTCTGCACCCTCTCTAATCCAGACAGCATCCTGGTGAATCTCCTCTGCACCCTCTCTAATCCAGACAGCATCCTGGTGAATCTCCTCTGCACCCTCTCTAATCCAGGCAGCATCCTGATAAATCTCCTCTGCACCCTCTCTAATCCAGAGAGCATCCTGGTGAATCTCCTCTGCACCCTCTCTAATCCAGACAGCATCCTGGTAAATCTCCTCTGCACCCTCTCTAATCCAGGCAGCATCCTGGTGAATCTCCTCTGCACCCTCTCTAATCCAGGCAGCATGCTGGTGAATCTCCTCTGCACCCTCTCTAATCCAGGCAGCATCCTAGTTAATCTCCTCTGCACCCTCTCTAATCCAGGCAGCATCCTGGTGAATCTCCTCTGCACCCTCTCTAATCCAGGCAGCATCCTGGTGAATTTCCTCTGCACCCTCTCTAATCCAGGCAGCATCCTGGTGAATCTCCTCTTCACCCACTCTAATCCAGGCAGCATCCTGGTGAATCTCCTGTGCACCCTCTCTAATCCAGGCAGCATCCTGGTGAATCTCCTCTGCACCCTCTCTAATAGAGACAGCATCTTGGTCAATCTCCACTGCACCCTCTCTAACCCAGACAGCACCCTGGTGAATCTCCTCTGCACCCTCTCTAATCCAGGCAGCATCCTGGTGAATCTCCTCTGCACCCTCTCTAATCCAGGCAGCATCCTTGTGAATCTCCTCTGCACCCTCTCTAATATAGGCAGCATCCTGCTGAATCTCATCTGTACCCTCTCTAATCCAGCTTGAATCATGGTGAATCTCCTCTGCACCCTCTCTAATCCAGGCAGCATCCGGGTTAATCTCCTCTGCACCCTCTCTAATCCAGGCAGCATCCTGGTGAATCTCCTCTGCACCCTCTCTAATCCAGGCAGCATCCTGGTGAATCTCCTCTGCACCCTCTCTAATCCAGGCAGCATCCTTGTGAATCTCCTCTGCACCCTCTCTAATATAGGCAGCATCCTGCTGAATCTCATCTGTACCCTCTCTAATCCAGCTTGAATCATGGTGAATCTCCTCTGCACCCTCTCTAATCCAGGCAGCATCCTGGTTAATCTCCTCTGCACCCTCTCTAATCCAGGCAGCATCCTGGTGAATCTCCTCTGCACCCTCTCTAATATAGGCAGCATCCTGCTGAATCTCATCTGTACCCTCTCTAATCCAGCTTGAATCATGGTGAATCTCCTCTGCACCCTCTCTAATCCAGGCAGCATCCTGGTGAATCTCCTCTGCACCCTCTCTAATCCAGGCAGCATCCTGGTGAATCTCCTCTGCACCCTCTCTAATCCAGGCAGCATCCTTGTGAATCTCCTCTGCACCCTCTCTAATATAGGCAGCATCCTGCTGAATCTCATCTGTACCCTCTCTAATCCAGCTTGAATCATGGTGAATCTCCTCTGCACCCTCTCTAATCCAGGCAGCATCCTGGTTAATCTCCTCTGCACCCTCTCTAATCCAGGCAGCGTCCCGGTGAATCTCCTCTGCACCCTCTCTAATATAGGCAGCATCCTGCTGAATCTCATCTGTACCCTCTCTAATCCAGCTTGAATCATGGTGAATCTCCTCTGCACCCTCTGTAATCCAGGCAGCGTCCCGGTGAATCTCCTCTGCCCCCTCTCTAATATAGGCAGCATCCTGCTGAATCTCATCTGTACCCTCTCTAATCCAGCTTGAATCATGGTGAATCTCCTCTGCACCCTCTCTAATCCAGGCAGCATCCTGGTTAATCTCCTCTGCACCCTCTCTAATCCAGGCAGCATCCTGGTTAATCTCCTCTGCACCCTCTCTAATCCAGGCAGCATCCTGGTGAATCTCCTCTGCACCCTCTTTAATCCAGACAGCATCATGGTGAATCTCCTCTGCACCCTCTCTAATCCAGGCAGCATCCTGGTTAATCTCCTCTGCACCCTCTCTAAAGCTTCCGCATCCTTCCTATAATGAGCAGATGTGTACTTTTATTTTACATGTTACACTGAACTTTGACCTGTACCCACCCCAGGGTTCTACGAGAAGAGAACAAGGATAGACACCCCTGTCCGGCCTGCGCCACGAGTCAGATGGACAGAAGAACTCAGAATTCAGGTTTAGTGACGCATACCAGGACTCTGATCTGTGTCGAGCCCGTGTGGAACATGGTGACCTCGGGGAGAGTCAGGAAGATCTTGCTGAAGGGTCTCAGTCCAAAATCAACTATTTCCTCTTTTCCATGGACTCCGCCTGGCCCGTTGAGTTCCTCGGCAGCTTGTGTGCAACGCTTGGATTTCCAACGTCTGCAGATTCTCTTTTGTTTGCACAAGTTGACAGGGTGGTCGAGAAGGTGTTTGGTGTGTTGGCCTTCGGCATTTTGAGGGATTGAGTTCAAGCGGCGTGTGGTAATGTTACAGCTCCATAAAACCCTGGTTGGACCACACTTGGAAAATTGTTTTCAGTTCAGCTCATTCATTCTCATTCTCATTCTCATTCTCTCTCTCTCTCTCTCTCTCTCTCTCTCTCTCTCTCTCTCTCTCTCTCTCTCTCTCTCTCTCTCTCTCTCTCTCGCTCTCTCTCTCTCTCTCTCTCTCTCTCTCTCTCTCTCTCTCTCTCTCTCTCTCTCTCTCTCTCTCTCTCCTCTCTCTCTCTCTCCCTCTCCCTCTCCCTCTCCCTCTCTCCCTCTCCCTCTCCCTCCCTCCCTTCCTCCCTTCTTCGCACTTTACCTCTCTCCTCGTCCTGGGTGGTGTCAGAGGCAGATACGTCAGGGACGTTTAAGAAACTTAGACGTCTTGGAGAGAGTTAGATCTTGAATCTTGAATCTTTGGCCTGTTGTCGTTCTGGGTCTCAGATATGGAAGAGGAGAAGATGAATTTCAACAAGAGGATCAGTGATCTCACCCACGGACTGTCCAGCGCGAAGAAAACCATCTGTAGCCTTCAGAAAGTAACCGTGAGTCCCCTCCGTTAGCAGATGGGGAGGGGGGGCAGACAATAGGATCAATAGAACAGCTTTGAAAAGTGAAATGTTTCTAACCTGCTGTACCGTTCAGGAAGCAGAGAGCTTCCCGAACTAATCCCACTGCCCCACTCTCTCCCCCCAGACACATCAGTCCCAAACTAATCCCACTGTCCCACTCTCTCCCCCCAGACACATCAGTCCCAAACTAATCCCACTGCCCCACTCTCTCCCCCCAGACACATCAGTCCCAAACTAATCCCACTGTCCCACTCTCTCCCCCCAGACACATCAGTCCCAAACTAATCCCACTGTCCCACTCTCTCCCCCCAGACACATCAGTCCCAAACTAATCCCACTGCCCCACTCTCTCCCCCCAGACACATCAGTCCCAAACTAATCCCACTGCTCCACTCTCTCCCCCCAGACACATCAGTCCCAAACTAATCCCACTGCCCCACTCTCTCCCCCCAGACACATCAGTCCCAAACAAATCCCACTGTCCCACTCTCTCCCCCCAGACACATCAGTCCCAAACAAATCCCACTGTCCCACTCTCTCCCCCCAGACACATCAGTCCCAAACTAATCCCACTGCCCCACTCTCTCCCCCCAGACACATCAGTCCCAAACTAATCCCACTGTCCCACTCTCTCCCCCCAGACACATCAGTCCCAAACTAATCCCACTGTCCCACTCTCTCCCCCCAGACACATCAGTCCCAAACTAATCCCACTGGCCACTCTCTCCCCCCCAGACACATCAGTCCCAAACTAATCCCACTGGCCACTCTCTCCCCCCAGACACATCAGTCCCAAACTAATCCCACTGGCCACTCTCTCCCCCCCAGACACATCAGTCCCAAACTAATCCCACTGTCCCACTCTCTCCCCCCAGACACATCAGTCCCAAACTAATCCCACTGGCCACTCTCTCCCCCCAGACACATCAGTCCCAAACTAATCCCACTGGCCACTCTCTCCCCCCAGACACATCAGTCCCAAACTAATCCCACTGTCCCACTCTCTCCCCCCAGACACATCAGTCCCAAACTAATCCCACTGGCCACTCTCTCCCCCCAGACACATCAGTCCCAAACTAATCCCACTG